>NC_091472.1:128193474-128280974 GCF_036971445.1 Narcine bancroftii
AGGCAACTGATGAAAACGCTGAAAGGGCAATGTCTTAATGCAATCTATTTCGCGTAATAAAACAGCCATGATACATACTGATCGAACTTTTCTATTTACAAGATTTGATATTTTATTTATTTCAGATCTCTCCTATTAATTTTCAGAATCATCCTCAAAGGTGAGACTTTTTTTTAAACTTCTAGAGATGGAACTTAAAAATTCCTTAGACGTATTTTTCTTCCAACACCCTGAATTTAGTTGATACTGCCACCAAGCTAATTCTCCTTTATAATATACGAATATGAGATGGACAAGAGAAAATCTTAACAACTATTTAATGGTGCGACTGATTAACGCAACTACAACCCTGTATGGTCAACGAGATTTAATTTTACAGCGATTTACATCAACACTGCTACGTTCCTAAATATTTGGTTGTTTGTATCGATAAATATTTTTTCAATACACATTAGAATTCTGACCTGCTCCTTCTGCTCCATTCTGACCAATCTTGTCGCCTCCCTTCATCTATGTTCGCATGTGCTATCCAAGATCGTCTAACCTTTTTACCTTGGATAGGGATCCGGTCAGCGGGAGTTCAGGCAGCTCAAACCTTCTCAAGGTTTGGATGGAACGAGTGGGGAGGGGAGTGTGGGTGGTGTCAACCGCATTAAAGCTCCTACTTCCCATTATGAAGAATATATGATGAACTTTCGTCCGCTATAGCCCATAGTATTCACACCCATATTAGATCATCTGACATTCCGATTTCAGCTCCCCCAAACCAGTTGGTGACAATAATTGTCTCCCATTTTGTTGGCGGCCACGAGACTGCGTCAAAGCCCGTGAGCGGTTGGTAGCCGGGTTATCAAGGAAGAGTTACCGTTTGATTTGCTTCCTCCCCGGCCCTAGATCTGAGTAAAGCACAGATACCAGGCAATACATGCAGGTCATGGACCTCACCTCCTGCTCGTTCTCCCCGGGCTCGGCTGAAACCCCGATCTCAGTTGGTAGTTCCACCAAATCGGTCACTCTGATCAGCCCGTCGTGCAGAAAAAGCGTCTCCTCCTTCACCGAGAGCCACTGGGCAGAGTCGGCCGCCGCCGCCGCTGCAGCCGCCGCCGCCGCTGCTGCAGCCGCCGCCGCCGCCATGGTTCCCGAGGACCGGCGCCAACACACGGACAGCGCGCTGCCTCCTCAAGCCACAGTCGCCGCCATTGCAACCCACCGTTCTCCTTGGTCCCCCAACAGGCAGAGGAGGGAAATTTTCAGGGGAAACCAATCCAACCTGCAGAGGAGAAGGGAGCCCAACACCTTCAACCCCTCGGAGAAGACATGCATAAAGAAGCGGGGGCGGGGAGGGTTGCGGCCGGCTGCTGGGATGGGGCTAGGTCTTGATGGCTCACTTCACTGACAAGCTCACCGGCACCGCTTCACACCGGCGGCCCGTCAGCGTTCACACTGACGCCATATTGGTCAGACAAGGGACAGTCCCCAAAATGCACCGCGTCACGCACGGCGGCACGTACAGGAGGTAATCCATAGCAGGAGGCGGGTAAACCAGGGGGCGGTAGGTTGCCGACGCTCTCCCGACAAGGTGGACGGAGCCTACTCAAAGGTAAATTATGGTTAAGGAGTAACGTTTCATGGAAGATGGGAACTAAAACCATTGTACATGGGAAGTCTCGGTGTAAAAAGAGAAGCTGTCCGAAGTGACCAGTCCATGATCCTGTTTCGAGAACAAAGTGGGAAGGGGAGATAACAAGATTATTTTTTTTAAAAAGGGCAAGTCCAAAGCATAGTAAAGATGTTTTTTCCATAGAGAGAAATATGGGTTGGTTAATTCATTGGGACGTGTTCTTAAACAGTGCACTGTCAAATAACTCGACTGAGGGGCGACTCCAGGATGGTGAACCATTCAGAGGGAGGGGAATGTCAACTGGAAGAAGGGAAAACCCACGATTAATAGTTGCCTTAACTCTATTTTGAAAGTAAGCGCGATGGGTGGAGAAATATATATTCCAAACGTCAATTCAAGGGAGGTTTCAAACTCTAAATAAGAATATGAGGAGAAACAGTCTATGAAGTGAGAGATAGTTGAAGAACTACCAGAGAATAATCCACAAGGATAACTGATGTGTGCAGTCTACAGGAAGACAGAAGGAATCATTGAAAGAGAGAAGTGGAGAAATATAATGGTTGTGTTTTGCAGGTGTCATGAATAATAAATATGTATTGATTTTTATATAAAGAATGAAACTTATGTGGGTGGTTACAGATTGTGAAGTGTAATTTGAGAAAGAATAGTTCTGTAAATCATTATGAAATCACAAAGTGTTATTAGTAAAAGCTCGAAAATGCTGGAGGAACTCAGCAGGTCTTATAATGTCCATATAACTTAAAAAAAACAGGCTGGATCCTGAATAAAGGAAAGGGCGGGGTGGGGGGGGGGGGGTGGGGGAAAGTACAGACCAACAGAAAAAAAGTTGTTAATTGGCTATGGAGAAGAAGTCGGGATAGAAGAAGGGTAAAAATTAACTGGGGGAGGGGAAATTTGACTCTGTGAATGCAGAGCTGGGTTAAAGGAGACAAAGGGAAGAGTGAGAGAGAGTGCGTGCTACAGAAGAGTCATAAGAAAAGATGGGAGGGGGGTGCTAACAGAAACTGGAGAAGTCAATACTAGTGCCATCATAGATTTGCAGGGGAAGTGGAACCAGAGTGCCAGAACGGGTGGAGAAGGGAAAAGATGATGTTAAAATTACATGCACCATTATAAGTCAACAGGTTGAATGAGGTGGAAGTGTTCTCAGGGTCATCTATAGCAATGCAAGGAGTATTGTCAGTAAGTTAGACAAATTTAGAGTGTGGACTGGCATATGGGATTAAGACATTATTGCTATTAGTGAGACTTGGTAGCAGAAGGGGCAAGACTGGCAGCTCAATGTTCCAGGGTTCCATTGTTGCAGACGTGATAGAGGGGAAGGAGTGGCATTGCTAGTCAGAGAAAATATCGCAGCTGTGCTTAGGACAGCCCAGAGGGTTTGTCTACAGAGGCCATATGGGTGGAGCTGAGGAATGAGATTACCACACTGATAGGGTTGTATTATGACCACCCAATAGTAAGAGAGAATTGGAGGAGCAAATCTGCAGAGAGATAGCAGACTGATGTAAGAAGCAGAAAGATGTGATAGTAGGAGATTTTAACTTTCCAAATATTGTCTGGGACCCCCATACTGTAAAAGGGTTGGGTGGCTTGGAGTTGGTCAAATGTGTTCAAGAAAGTTTTCTAAATCAATATATAGAGGTACCAACAAGAGAACAAGCAATACTTGACCTCCTATTAGGGAACTAGATGGGTCAGGTGACAAATGTGTTTGGGTTAATATTTTGGGTCCAGTGACCATAATGTTATTAGTTTCAAGTTAATTATGGATAAGGATAGGTCTGGTCCTCGAGTTGAGATTCTAAATTGGAGAAAGGCCAGTTTTGTGGAAATGAGAAAAGATCTAGGAAGAGTGGATTGGAAAAGTTGTTTTCTGGCAAGGATGTGTTCAGTAAGTGGAAGGCCTTAAAAGGCAAAATTTTGAGAGTGCAGTTTCCATGTTCATGTCAGGATTGAAAGCAAAGTTAACAGGCATAGGGAACCTTGGTTTTCAAGGGATATTGGTGGTCAACATGGTAAGAAGGAGAGAGAGGTGTGTAACAAATATAGGCAACAAGGAGCTAACGAGCTTCTCGAAGAGTATAGAAAATCTAAGAAAATAATTAGAAAGGCAAAAAGAAGACATGAGGTTGCTTTGGCAGATAATGTGAACGTAAACCCTTCACAACAGACAACAGACTCGCCAAGGCAAATAGCGCCTTTGGAAGACTACACAAAAGAGTCTGGAAAAACAACCAACTGAAAAACCTCACAAAGATAAGCGTATACAGAGCCGTTGTCATACCCACACTCCTGTTCGGCTCCGAATCATGGGTCCTCTACCGGCACCACCTACGGCTCCTAGAACGCTTCCACCAGCGTTGTCTCCGCTCCATCCTCAACATCCATTGGAGCGCTTACATCCCTAACGTCGAAGTACTCGAGATGGCAGAGGTCGACAGCATCGAGTCCACGCTGCTGAAGATCCAGCTGCGCTGGATGGGTCACGTCTCCAGAATGGAGGACCATCGCCTTCCCAAGATCGTGTTATATGGCGAGCTCTCCACTGGCCACCGTGACAGAGGTGCACCAAAGAAAAGGTACAAGGACTGCCTAAAGAAATCTCTTGGTGCCTGCCACATTGACCACCGCCAGTGGGCTGATATCGCCTCAAACCGTGCATCTTGGCGCCTCACAGTTTGGCGGGCAGCAACCTCCTTTGAAGAAGACCGCAGAGCCTACCTCACTGACAAAAGGCAAAGGAGGAAAAACCCAACACCCATCCCCAACCAACCAATTTTCCCCTGCAACCACTGCAATCGTGTCTGCCTGTCCCGCATCGGACTTGTCAGCCACAAACGAGTCTGCAGCTGATGTGGACTTTTTACCCCCTCCATAAATCTTCGTCCGCGAAGCCAAGCCAAAGAAGAAAGAAGAAGAAACCCTAAGGATTTCTACAAGTATATTAAAAGGATAGTAAGGGTCCCCTAGAAGATCAGAATAGATATCTATGTGTGGAGCCTCATGAGATGGGGAGGTCTTGAACAGTTTTTTTTTTGCATCAGTATTTACTCAGGAAACTGGCATAGTGCACAAGGAAAGGAAATGAGCAGTAGTGGCATGGAGCTTAAACAGGAGGAGGTGCTTACTGCCTTACAATGAATAAAAGTAGATAAATCCCTCAGGCCAGACATGATATTCCCTTGAATCTTGAAGGAGACTAATGTAGAAATTGCAGGGGCCCTGACAAAAATATTTGACATGGGTGAGGTGCTGGAGGATTGGAGGGTAACTCCTGTTGTTCTATTTTTTTAAAAAGGCTCTAAAAGTAAACCAGGAATTACAAGCCAGTGGCCCTGACTTCAGTAGTAGTTAAATTATTGGAGGGTGTTCAGAGAGATAGGAGATAAAGTATTTGGACAACCACAGACTGATTAAGAATAGTCAGCATGGATCTGTGTGTGATTAACAAATCTTATAGAGTTTTTCGAGGAAGTTACCAAGAAAGTAGGTGAAAGAAAGGCTGTGGATGTCTATGTGGCCTTTAATAAGGTCCCACATGGGAGGTTAGTTCAGAAAGTTCAGACACTATGTATCCATGGAGAAGGTGTAAAGTGGATTCAAAATTGGCTGAATGGGAGAATACTAAGAATGGTAGTGGTGTGCCTTGGGGATCGGTGTTGGGACTATTCTGTTTGTTGTCTATATCAATGGGGTAAAGGATGATAATAGGGTAAATTGGGTTAGCAAGTTTGCTGATGACACTAAGATTGGAGGCATTGTGGATAGCGAGGATGGCTTTCAAACCTTGCAGAGGGATCTGGAGCAGCTGGTAAAAATGGGCCAGTGAAATGCAGATGGAATTTAATGCAGACAAGTCTGAGGTGTTGCATTTTGGAAGGACAAACCAAGGTAGAACATAAACAGTAAATGATAAGGCATTGAGGAGTGTGGAGGAATAAAGGGATCTGGGAATACAGATACATAAATCCCTAAAAGTGGCATCACAGGTTGTAAAGAAAGCTTTTGGCATCTTGGTCTTCATAAATCAAAGTATTGAGTATACGAGTTGGGATGATATGGTGAGGTGGTATATTGAAAGAGTGCAGAAAAAATGTCCCAGGATGTTGCCAGGTCTTCAGGAGTTGAGTTACAGGGAAAGGTTTATTCTTTGGAGCATTGAAGAATTAGGGGTTATTTGATAGAGATTTACAAAATTATGAAGGGTATAGACAGTAAATGTGAGTAATTGCTTTGCATGCAGAATATGAGAGGACCTAGCTTTAGGGTAAAAGGGGAAAGGCTAAGGGGGAACAATAGGAGGAACTTCTTCATTCAGAGAGTGGTAGTTGAATGGATGGAGCTGCAATCTGACGAGGTAAATATGGGCTCAATCTTGAGTTTTAAGAATAAATTTGAAAGATACATGGATGGGAGACGTCTAGACAATTTCTGTTGACCGTTGCACGGACGTTAGACAATTACAAGGACGTTAGAACGATAGAAGTTATGTTATGATTAATTGGTATTTCGCTAGGACATTACTTCTACAGTAGTTTTTAGCTATTGATATTGAATGATACGACATATGACATAGGCCTTTTGTGTTTGTTAATAAAGACTATAAGAAAATTAATTTGGGCATTACTGATTCATTCAAGAAACGTGTCGCAGACAAATGCCTCACTTACCCTCCAAGCGACTATTGATCGAAGTTGCTACACTCGCCATCAAACTTGCAGACAAGGGTGGCACTGTTATGGTCTGGCGCACTGACCTCTATCTGGCCAAAGCCAGTCGACAACTCTCAGATACCTCCTCTGACTTACCCCTCCAACAAGACCCCACCAAAACTAATCAACCAATGTCTCATTGAACCATCTCTGAACTTATCTCTTTCAGTCAACTCCTTGCCACAGCCTCCAACCTTATTGTTTCCAAACTCCACACCGCCTGTTTCTACTTCCTACCCAAGATCTGCAAACCCAATTGTCGTAGCAGGCCCGTTGTTTCCACATGCTCTTGACCCAATGAACTAGTATCCACCTACCTTGATTCCATTTTATCCCCCTAGTCCAATCCCTCCCCACCAACATCCACAATACTCACAAACCCTCCATCACTTCAACAACATAAAGTTCCCTGAACTCAATCACCTTATCTTCACCATGGAGATCCAATCACTGTACACCTTCATCTCCCATACTGTAGGTCTCAAAACCCTTCATTTCTTTCTCAATAATAGACCCAACCAGTATCCCTATACCATCACTCTCCTCCAGCAGGCAGAACTTATCCTCATCCTCAAGAACTTCAAGACCAAGTGGTGGCCACGGGTATCCGCATGGGCCCCAGCTACACCTGCATTTTTGTTGGCTATATTGAGTAGTCCATCCCACAAGCTTACACAGGCTCTTTCTCCACTTTATCGATGACTTACCTTGGTGCTGCTTCATGTACCCACGATGATCTCGTTAACTTCATCCACTGTGCTGTCACCTTCCACACCGACCTCAAATTCACTTGATCTTAGCAGACATGTTCTGCAAACCCACTAACTCCCAACAGCTACCTCAACTACACCACTTCACATTCTGCCCCATTCCTTTCACTCAGTTCCTCCATCTTCATTGCATCTGCTCCCAGGATGAGGACTTCCATACTAGATCATCAGCGCTGTCCTCTTCCTTCTTATGTCAACCACCATCAATTGGACCCTCACCCATTTTTCTCCATTACCCGCACATTTGCCCTGACCCCCCCCCCACCCCCACACTCAACAAGGTCAGAATGCCCCTTGTTGTCATTTAACTATCCCACCAGCCTTCATATCCTACATCTCATCCTCTGCTATTTCCACCATCAACTATGAGATTTAAAACCAGACGCATCTTCCCTGCCCCTTGCCTTTCCACCCTCCATAGGGACTGCACCCTCTGTGACTCGCTCGTCCACTCTTCCTTTCCCACCAATCGTCCCCTTGGCACCTACTCCTGTGATCCACACCTCCTCCCTTACCACCATTCAGAGCCCAAAACAGTCCTTCCACGTTATTTGTGAATCTGCAGGGATCATTTACTGCATGCTGTGCTCCCATTGTGGTCTCTACGTCGGAGAGTCTGCACACAGACTGGGAGATCACTTCGTTGAGCACCTCCACTCTGTCAACTGTAATATCAAGAATCTCTGAGTGACCACCCATTTCAATTCTCTGCCCTATTCCCTTGCTGACATATCTATCCATGGTCTCATGCACTGCCAGACTGAGACCACCTGCAAATTGGAAGAACAACAACTTGTATTCTGTCTGGGCAGCCTCCAACTGATTGGCATTAACATTGATCTCTAGTTTCCATTAGCTACCCTTCCCCATCTTTCTCTATGTCTATCATTTCCCATATACAATACTGAAGGAGTAATTCAAGGAATGTTGGTAGTGGGAATATGGAACTTCGGGAAACAGAAAATGAACATAAAAGTTATGGAATGGGAGGAATTGCTAAGATCTTACTAGAAATACATAATGGAGTAACAACAAATGCACATTGATGCAAATACAGATACTGTGCTACAAAAGAAATGTACAAATATTTGATGAAATTGAAGATGACCAACAGATAATAGCCCAAGAAATACAATGATGTAGGGGTTAGACAAATCAGTAAATAAAATCTGATTAATAAAATGAATTTGGTGTACCTTGAGAGCAGTGGAACTGCCCAAACACAGAAGGGAAAGGGAATGAGGAGAATAATGTAACATTGGCTGTCAATTAAATAAATCTCATGGAACAGCAAAAATGGCGGCAGTTAAAATTAAAGTGCACAATAGGGAACATCGTGGCAAAAAAGCAAACACAAAGAGTAGGGTGAAATGTGCCACAGTGCCAGTGATGTCAGAGAATGGTATAAAGATTCTGTTCATCAGAAGCATCACACTAAATAAAGTACAGTAGTGCTATTTACGCAAAGGAACATGACAAACAAATAAGGGTTACAATACTGACAATTCAAAAGATTGTGAAATATTTTCCAGTTGACATTTCATTATATTAATACAAATTTGTTCCTTTCATGTGATTCTTCATGCAAAAATGCTCATACTAATTCATAGTTTGCAACTTTATTTCAAATTACAAACTAATTTATGATTAAGAGAAAAAAATCCCTGAATTACTCAAAACAGACTTTAAAAATGGGAATTCATGTACAGATTTGTTCCTTTCCAATTTTTTTAAGAACTTGAAGCTGATTTTTGACATTCCGTGTTATAGTACAAGTATGGTTCCCAGTGGCCTGTCAGCCCTTGATTATTTTTAATTCCAATGGTGAATTTGTGTATTTTATATTTCAACTAATTTTAATTAAATATGATCTCGTACATTAAAAAATATATAAAATGAATACATTTTGGAAATAATATACTGATATTACTTGAGGAATGGTTACCATTTGAAAACTGTGGTAATAAATGATTCATTTTTCAGTGGGAAAGCTTTGACTAGTGAAATAGAGCAAGGATGGGCACAGGCCTCAATCTTTGCCAATGGATGATCAAAAAAAGTGGATGTTACAAAATACGTGCAGTGTGAGCTGTGAGGAGAGTGCAGTAAAACTTGCAAAGTGAACATGACAGATGAAAGAGAATATCAGAATTTATTGTCATGAACAAGTCATGAAATTCAATGTTTTGCGGCAGTATCGTGGAGCAAACATTCATATTATAACTTTCTTACAACTTTACTATGTAAAAAACAAAGTAATAGAGCACAAAATATAAGGCAGAGTCTACGGTTCATTGATTATTCAGGAGTCTGATGGCAGCGGGGAAGAAGCTGTCCTTGTTCCGTTGAGTGCTCGTCTTTAGGCTCATTACCTTTTTCCTGTTGGTAGCAGAATGAAGAAGGCGTGGTCTGGGTGGTGGGATCTTTGAGGATAATAGCTGCTATTAAGACACAGTTTCATGCAGATGTCCTCAATGAAGTGAAGTCTGATGCCTGTGATGTCGCAGGCCGAGTTAACAACCTTCTGGAGTTTATTCTTGCCCTGAGAGTTGGTGTCTCCATACCAGAGCAGCCACCCAGAATGCTCTCCACAGCACACCTGTAGAAGTTAACAAGAGTCTTTGGTGACATACTGAATCTCCTCAGACACATCACAAAGTAGAGTCACTGGTGAGCCTTCTTTGCATCAATGTTGAGGCCCCAGGACAGATCCTCGGAGATGTTGACACCCAAGAATTTGAAGTTCTTGACCCTCTCCATTAATGCACCCTTGATGAGAACTGGGTAATGTTCCCCTAACTTCCTCCTGAAGTCTACAATCATTTCCTTGGTTTTGCAGATGTAGAATGCAAGGTGGTTGTTGTGACACCACTCTATCTCCATCCTGTATGCTTCCTCATTGCCAATTCATGGTTCTGCTGACAACTGTGGTGTCAGGGCAATTTTGTAGAAAGCATTGGAATTGTGCCTGGCCACACAGTTGTGGGTGCATAATGAACAGAATAGTAGGCTAAGCACCGATACTTGGGGTGTGCTTGTGTTGATAATCAGTGAGGAGGAGATGTTGCTTCCAATTCGTACTGACTGTGGTCTTCCAATGAGAAAGTCAAGGATCCAGTTGCAAAGCGGTGGGGGGGGGGTCCAGAGGCCCAGAGTTTGTAGCTTCTTGATCAGCCCTGCGGGAATAATGATAATGAGGGCTCAGCTATACTCGATGAAGAGCAGCCCCGTATGTATGAATTGCTGCTTTCAAGGTGGTCTAGAGCTGAGTGGGGAGCTAGGGATATTGCATCTGCTGTGGAGCGATTGCGATGATAGGCAAATTGCAGTAAGTCCAGATCTTTGCTGAGGTATGTGTTAATTCTGGCCATGACCAACCTTTCAAAGCATTTCATCACAGTGCTACTGGCTGATAATCGTTGAGGCACCTCACACTTTTCTTCTTAGGTACCGGGATCAAGATTTTGAAGCAGGTGGGAACCTCTGACTGCAAAAATGAGAGGTTGAAAATGCCTGTGAACACTCTGGCGCAGATTTTCAGTACCCTGATGCCTTGCGAGGGTTCACCCTCTTGAATAATGTTCCGACATCACCCTCAGAGACACATCACAGCGTCCTCAGGCTTTTCAGGGATTCCAGTTGGCACTGTTTGGTGGTTCTTCTCAAAAAGGGCATAGAAGGTGTTCAGTTCATTGGGTAGTGAAGCATCACAACCATCTATAGTTTTAACTCTCACTTTGTAGGCTATGATGGCCTGCACTCCCTTCCATAGCTGGTGTGTATCTGTCTCTAGCTTCCTCTGGAATTGCCACTTTGCTTCAAAGGTGGCCTTCCACAGGTCGTGCCTGGATTTCTTGTAAAGATCCTGATCCCCAGCCTTAAATGCCCTTATTCTCAACCTCAGCAGGTTGCAAATTCTCTGATTCATCCAAGGCTTCTGGGTGGGGAGAACCTGGTATTTGCATATGGACACATTTGTCCATGCAGGTGTTGATGAAGTCGGTGACATCTTTTGCATATTCATTCAAGTCTATGGATAAGGTCTTGAATATGTTCCAGTTCACTGACTAAGGTGTCCTGCAGACACTGCTCTGCCTCCCTCGATCATACTTTTGCTGACTTTACCGTGGTGTTTAGTCTCTGCTTGTACGTTGGAAGTAGAACTATAGCAAGATGATCAGACTTCCTGAAGTGTGGTCATGGTATGGCTTGGTTTGCGTTCTTCGTGGTGGTGTAGCAGTGGTCGAGTGTGTGGTTCCCCTGGTCTTGCGTGTGACGTATTGGTGGTAATTTGTCAGAGACTTCTTCAGATTAGCCTGATTGAAGTCTTGTACAATGATCAGGAAGGCATCAGGATATACTGTCTCATGGCTATTAATCATAGAGCTCAGTCCCTCCAGTGCCAGGCTGATGTTAGCCTGGGGTGGAATGTACACTACGACCAGGATGATGGCGGTGAACTCCCTTGGCATGTATAATGGGCGACACTTGATCGCCAAATGTTCCAGGTTGGGGAACTAGGACTGGGGCATCATGAGGAATTGATGGTGACGACACAAATGCTGACTCCCCTGGTTTTTCCAGATGCTGGTGTTTGCTCAGCGCGATGGAGGGTGCAGGCCTTGGGCTGCAGCGCCGTGTCTGGGATGTCCACGTTTAGCCATGTTTCTGTAAAGCACATCACACAGCACTCCCTGATGACTCTCTGATGTTTGAAGTCTGGCTTGGAGTTCATCAGGTTTGTTCTCCAGGGACCGTGCATTAGCCAGGAGGATGATGGGAAGCGGAAGCCTCAGTCCTGGCATCTCAGCCTGACCTGTAGCACCCCCCCCCCCCCCCACCCTCAGCTCCACTAATGTGGGAAAAGTGTAAAGTCAACCTCTTAGTGCAAGAAAATCAAAAGGCAGATTATTTGTTAAATAAAGAGAGAATGAAAAATGCTGGTGTCGAGGGAGACCTTAGTAAACACAAATCATCGAAACATGCAGGTACAGCCAAGCAATTGGAAAGGCAAATCATATGTCGGCCATCAGTGCAAGGCAATTTCAGTTCAAAATTTAACTCGTAACTATTTTGGCTGTATGGTATCAATTGATTACACCTGGAATATTGTGAACAGATATCCTGGCTGGCTGTATCACAGTGTGATATTGTTGCTAAGGAGAAATATATCAGAGGTCAATTCACAGTATCATAAGAGTGGCAGAGAAGATCACTGGAGTGTTCTCCCCCCTCCCCAATCGACGTGATCTACTACGATCAGTGTTTGAAGAGGGCGCACAAAATCATTGAGGACCTCTTCCACCCTGCACAGCATCTTTCAGCTGCTCCCAGTGGGGAAGAGATACAGGAGTATCAGAGCCAGCACCACCAGGCTGCAGAATAGCTTCTCCCCACAGGCAGTGAAAATGCTGAACAACCAAAGGAACTGCTCACACAAAGCATCTGAGACTCGCATATTCACGAAACAAAATCTATTTGTATGGATGAAGTGCTTGTTCTGCGTATGTACTGCTTGTCTGTATTTATGTTTGTGTGTCTTTATTTTTTTTTGCATTGATGACAAGAGAACAGTTTCGTTGGGCTGTACTTATAAACTTGAGGCAAAGTTTCTTGATTTTAAGTACGGTATAATTTGCAAAAGGGTAAGTGTCATGAAAGTTCACCAGATTCCTCCCTAGGATGGCGGATTTATTGTTTGAGGAATGATGAGCAAATTTGGACTATATTCTCCTGCATTAGAAGAATGAGAGATGATTTCATTAAAGTTTACAAAATGCATGCAGGAAATAGCAAGGTAGATACAAGAATTATGTTTTCCCCCAGCTGGAATTTCTAAATCATTGGGGCAAGCCTTTAAAGCCTGATATAAAAAGAATTTTCTCCACCCAGTGAGCAATGATTACTGGATTTGGAATTCTATACCAAAGATGGCTGCAGAGAGTTAGCTGCTAAATCAATTCAAGAGAGAAGTTGATAGATTTTTTTTTTAGATATTAAAAGGATCAAGTAAAATATGATGAATGCAGGGAAATTATCAAAAGATCAGCAGCCATTATGTGATTGAATTGAAGAGCAGATTTAAGAAGTCAAGTGGCCTTCCCCTCTTCAGTTTCTTATGTTAAAACACTGTCAAACATGTTACAACATAATGTAGCAAAGTGATATTTTGTATTCAAAAACCATTATAATACATTCCTTATCTGCCATGACACCAAGTTGTTAATGGAAAATATAAGAGTATTTTCTTAGTGAAATTCAGAAAGTAAAATTGATAGGGAAGAATTTTCATTGGTTGTAGAAAGCAGTTGAATTATGCTACATTGAAATGTCTTTAGCAAAGTTCTATCCAATCCAAGATGACTATGGCGTGCGAAAAAGGAACAAGACACAGGTTTCCAACTTTACCCGGTTCTGATGAAAGAACATCGAATTAAAGCATAAACTCTGTTTTACTCTGCATGTATATTGCCCAACCTGTGAGTATTTACAATCTTTCTGTTTTTATTTTGGATTTTTAGCATTTGAAGTGTTTTGATTTTGCTTCAAGAGAGCTGTTATTTATTAGGATTAAACAGCAATCATTTTCAAAATGTTCTCTGAGCTATGTGAGTTTACCTGCAGCCTGAGTTTTCTCAGCCAAAGTGCAGTAAAATCCCTGTTATCCAGAAATAAAGCATCTAGCAAAAATAAAAATTGAGGAAATAAATAAATAGATAAATAAATGGAAATTTAGATAAATAAAATTTTAAATAAAAGTTTTAAATTGTAAAAGTAAATGTTCTCCAAAGCAACACACAACCCCTTTGATGAAGATGGGAGCATCAATCAGCCGGTGGCAGGGCACAGTCATGCCTCACCTGTAGCAACGGTTTGAATAAAGGTGTTTGAATAAAATGGCATCGCCCAGGATGAAGAGTCGGCCAATGCTGCTGGGGAGACTTTCCCAAAGTGTCTCCTGATCCCTGCCTGATAAGAGTCATTATTAGAATATTATTAAGGTTTTATCTGTAAACTTGGGGGAGGTGGTTAATTATGACAGTGACAAGGTTAGCACAACGCTGTTACAGTGTGAGCAACCAGGGTTCTAATTTAAATTTTGTAAGTTATGAGAATTACCTGATGTAGCGCAAATTAAAGCCCTCACGACTGGAAGGAGAACATACGCTTTTATTAGCTTATAAACTGAGGGTAGAGTCTTACAGTGGTATTCTGAAGGGTTCAGAGTTTAGGCAGGGAAACCAGGGTTATATAGAGGTAGATGGGGGCGGAGCCAGTCATCAGAACTGCACGGAGCCAGCCATCAGAACTGCACACGACCAGTGAATCTCAGTTCACTGCATTCACCTTTTCGTTCAAAATTTAGAGTCTGTGGATGAAGACGGAGAACATGGATTAAGAAAAAAATCCAAAAATATAGTTATTTATAAGTTTACACCATCTGGGGTGTCTGGAGATCCTGGTGGAGCACCTAAGCACGGGAGAGCCTTGGGCTCCTTCGGTTTCTTGGTCCCCATGTGAGGGAGGAGAGGTAGACTGGATCTCCGGCTCTACGGTGGAGGAGGATGCACTTTCTTCCTGAACCAGATTCCCTGAGGCCCTGACTGGTGGTGGCGAGAATGAGCTCCATGGCTCTGTTTCAGCAGGTGCCAGGTCCCTGATGGAGATGATGTCCTCCCTGCTATCCAGACACTTCACATAGGCATACATAGGATTGGCGTGGAGCAATTTCACCCTTTCCACCAAGGCGTCACTCTTGCTTCTCCTCACATGCTTCCTGAGAAGGATCGGACCAGGAGTTGTGAGCCAGGTTGGAAGTGTAGTTCCCAATGCTGACCTTCTCTAGAAATTGAGTAGGATCTCATGAGGAGTAGCGATGGTCACTGTACATAGTAGCAACCGGATGAAATGGAGTGCTGTGGGAAGAACTTCCTGGCAATGAGAGCCAGTTTGACAGCCTTCCAGAGTGTGGTGTTTTCTTTTTCAACCTGCCCGTACCCCTGGGGGATTGTAACTAGAAGTCCTGCTGGATGCAATGCCCCATGCCAGCAGGAACTGACGTAGCTCTTCACTCAGAAAAGATGAGCCCCGGTCACTATGTACATAGCCACAATACCCGAACATGGCGAAAATGGAATCTAGAGCCTTTATGACTGACGAAGTGGATGTGTCTGGGCCTGGGATGGTGAACGGGAAGCGGGAATACTCATCAATGACAGAGGAAGAAAATGTTCCTGTTTGTGGAGGGAAGAGGTCTCTTAAAATCGACACTGAGCCATTTGAAGGGCCTGGATGACTTGATCATCTGCACTTTTGCAAGGCGGTAGAAGTGCGGGTTTCACTCCACGCAGACCTGGTCATTTCCCTGACATCTTCTGTGGAGTAGGGCAGATTGTGCGCCTTGACAAAATGAGCCATGCTGGTAACCCCTGGATGGCAGAGCTCATTATATAGAGACTGAAGTTGACCAGTGTGTGCAAAGGCACAGCTTCCTCTGGCTAAGGCGTCTGGAGGGTCATTAAGGGCTCCTGGCCGATAGGCAATGTCATAATTGTAGGTGGAGAACTCAATCCTCCACCTAATAATTTTGTCGTTTTTGATTTTTTTTTCCCTCTAGACATTATTAAACATAAATGCGACAGAGGACTGGTCAGTGCGGAGCGTAAATTTCCTACCAGCCAGGTAGTGCTTCCAATGCCTCATGGCTGGAGCCTCCTTTTCCACAGAGGGATTTCGGAGCTCGTGGCCTTGCAATGTCCGAGGGGGAAAAAATTGTAACCTGCCTGCCCGCCTGGTTGAGGGTAGCAGCCAGGGCCACATCCGAAGTGTTGATTTGCCCCTGTAAAATTACATTGTTGTCCACTGCGTGTGTAGCGGCTTTTGCAATGTGGTTTCAGAGATAGTTAAAAGCTGTTTGGGCTTTGGCTGAGAGAGGAAAAGAAGTGGCTTTTAAGAGGGGTTGAACCTTATCAATGTATTGAGGGATTTACTGGGTGTAATATGAGAAAAACCCCGGGCATCTCCTCAAAGCCATCATGGACCTGGGAATGGGGAGCTCTAACAGGGGACGCATCCTATCAGGATTGGGGCCAATGATGCCATTCTCCACCACGTAGCCAAGGATAGCCAGACATTTAGTTCTGAACACACACTTGCTAGAGTTATAAGTGAGGTTCAGGGCTTTCGCTTCATGGAGAAAACTCTAAAGTTGGTGTCACGGTCCTCCAGGGATGGCCACGGATGGTGACGTTATTGAGGTAGGGTAAGGTAGACAAACCCATACTCATCATTCATTCTGTCCATCTGCCTCTGGAAGATAGAAACCCTGTTAGTAATACTGAAAGGGACCCTCTGGAATTGATAGAAACGACTATTAGCCTCAAATGCTGTATATGGGCAGTCCTCAGAACGCATTGGCAGCTGGTGATGAGAAGCTTTCAGGTTGATGGTCGAATAGACCCAATGCTGCGCAATATCATTCACCGTGTCCGCAATTCGAGGGGGGGGTGGTAGGTAAGCATCTAGGAGTATGTACTGAATAATAGTTTCGCTATAGTCAATTACTAGCCTGGACTTGTTTTCCCCTTTTACCGCCATCACTTGTGCTCTCCATGGGCTAGTGCTTGGTTCGATGATACCTTCATTGAGTAGACATTGTGTCTCAGACTTTATGACGTCCCCATCTGCTGTGCTGTACCTCCTGCAATAGATTTGCAGTCTGGGGACAGATTTGGGAAGTGAGATGGGGGGGGGGGGGGGGGGTCGATATTCAGTTTGGAGAGGCTGCATGTGGGTTCTGATTTTAGGGGCCCTCCATTCCAAACTATTATGGAGGGAGGGGACCAGAATACTCCAAGGTCATACCAGGGGTGGCCAAACCGTGGCTCTTTGAACTTTAATATGCGGCTTGCAATTTTTGTGAATTTTGTTCTTGTCCTGCGGCTCTCAAGCATCTGAGCTTTATCATTTGTGGCTCTTGCATTAAACAAGTTTGGCCACCCTTGGAATATACGATAATTGGAAATATATACATTTAGGTTGAATTCCTGTACAGTCCATGTGTCTATGAAGCTTTCAGTAGAGCCTGTGTCGATTAGGCATTTAATGGAGTGTCTATTTACCTTAACTGTCACAATGGAGTTATGAAGCTGATGAGGTCTGTCCTGATCTTGAAGCATCAAGGCTAGGAGCCTGGAGACTCCATATTCCTCCCTCGAGTGACCCCCCCCCCCCCCCCACCAACTTGGGTTGCTTGCGGGTAAGACCTCGTAGCTCCGCAAGATTTCCGCCCTCCTTCCTCTTACGAAGAAGGCACCAAGTTTGAATTTGTGTCGCAGCAAGATGGGCATTTCGCACCTTTTTCTTGCAGCCACCCTCCTTCGGTGTGTAGCGCTGCAAGTGAGTTCAGGCAAATATGGGGAAAACGGCTTGGGGCTGGAATCAGATCCGGGAGTGGTGCAGGGTGTGGACTTCACCAGGCTTCCCCTCACACAATGTCCTTTCTTGCCACAGCTGGAGCAAACTGAGTCTTTAGCCAAGCAATGAGATTGGGATTGCTGGCTCTTGCTGCAAAAAAAGCACTCCCTAGTGCGGGAGCGCTCCCAAGCACAGGAAGCAGCAGCCGTTAGGGCTGGGGTAGTGGAAAACGCCGGTCCTTGGAAGGGGTCACCTGAGTGAATGAGCTTGCTAGCCCTGAGGTTGTCGTTCTCAAGCTTGGCCTCTTTCAGCGACTTGACCAGTTCAATGTAGTTAGCCAGGTCCTCCTTGCCCGACTCGAGCAGTCGCTGCCTCACATACCTTAAGCGGACCCCGCCGACTAGAGTGTCCTGGATCTGTTCTTCCTCAGGAGCACGGCCCGTAGCTGTTTCATACCTGCACTTCTTGGCAAATATCCACAGATTCAACAGGTAATCGTCGATGGTCTCCTGGCCATTGACAACGTAGAGCGAGTTGGTGCCTCACTTGGATCTCGTTTTGCAACTTCAGGTACCGAGCCTTCAAAGCCTGGATGGCATCGTCATATGTAGTGCAGTTCCTGATGACTGCATACCCTTTCATTCCTACCATGGAAATGAGTGCAGACCTGAATTCATCAGTGTGGAAGACGTCTCTGGTTGCGTTCAGGTAGGCCTGGAAGCAGTCTGGCTTTGGGGGACAGAGGGTCTATCAGCAGCATTCCTGGTTTGAGCAGCGCTGCCATCTTCTATGGAATAAGCTAATAAAATTGTAGCGTGAATAAAAGCTCTCACGACTGGAAGGAGAAAATATGCTTTTATAAGCTTATAACTGAGGGCAAATCTTACAGTGGTCTTCAGAAGAGAAGGTGGGACACCAGGGGTAGATATGGGTAGATGGGGTTGGAGCCAGCCATCAGTACAGCACACCACCAGTGAATCTCAGTTCACTGCACCTGATTAAAGTGAATTTTACATAATTAAAGAGTAAGTACAGATTTTTTTCAAATTTATATTTTGTACTCTCTTTTGTCTTTTAAACTGTTTGTTCTTAATGCAGGTCACAAGTGAGTCTCAGGCAACCAGAAAATTCGTATGTTCGGCATCCGCAATCCCCTTTCGTGTCGGATACCATGAGTTTTGACTATATATTAAAAAGAAACTTCAATGATGATAAACCATTCTTCTCCTGTTGCACAATTTTGACATTTGGCTCCGTTTCTTGTTTGTAGCAGTTCAATAATAGTGTTGGCCAACACCTGCTGAATCAAAGAATTGCTGGAGGAATTCAGCAGGTCATACAGCATCCATGAATAGAAATGGTCAGTCAACATTTCATGTATGAACCCTTTATCAACAGAAACATTGATCATTTCTACTCATTGATGCTGTTGACTTTGTCCAGCAATTCTTTGTTTGTTTCCTGTATCTGCAGCTTTTCTGTATCTCTACCTGCTGAATCTGGTTTGTTGTGGCCTCCATAATTATACTGATTCTTGGCTTGCCACTAGTTGTCTATTGCACAAGTTAAATGGGTCCTAATTTGTTCTTGGGTAATTACTAGAGTCAAAGTTGTGTGACCCTCAGAATGGCTTCCTCCTTGATTTCATGGCAAGATAATGTGTAAAGCAAATAGTTGTGATTGGTTTGTGCCTTGGATTTCTGAAACCCAGCAATTTTTTTTCCTAAACATTCATTTACTATGATAATGGTATATCAACAAATTAAAATTCAAAATACCTTTCATGACAAGTGGTTTTCTTACAGTAGTTTCTGCTAATAAAATTGAAGTGCCAGTTGATGAAGTAGACCAAGACGATGTGGTCAAACACTAATCATGGCTTTTATTAGCAGAAACTCGTGGTACAATAATGAAAAACAATAGATGCATACATAGTTATATTCAAGGGGAGTGTCCTTAACAGTAGAGATAATGCACAGCCAATGTTAGTACAGCAAGGCTCGCCAGAGGGGGGAGAGAGGCAGTTGGCAGACATTCACCACAGTCACAATATTGTAACATGTAGTCAGATGTTAATCTTTCAAGAGTGCTCACAATACTAATACTTTTTTTGTGAAGAGGATAGTTTCTTTCTTTACAGTCTACTGTAAAATATGAGCCATGTAAATCAGAAGGTATGAATAATAAATGATGGCAACTTGTGAATTAGCTGGATGATTTGTATAGTTCAGCTACACCTTTGATGGGAGAAGATTTGATAGGGTTTGTGGCAGGCTCGGCGTCAAGGGGGTGGCATTCGCAGGCCATGCCTTCCCCTCCCCACCATGAGTTATTTTGCCCCCTCCCCATCCGCAGCACTAGCATCACTCGAGGGTTGCGGTGACGCCATCAGAGGAGGTGTCATCAAAGTGAAACCTGTGCTTTGTCTCCAAAAAAAATTATTGTTTGAAATGGATTTGTAACAAAGAAGGGCCTCTTAGTCTGAAATATACTAACGGATGGCAGATTTTTCAAGATAAATATTCATATCTCAATCAGCAGATAAATAACGTCTGTTACCAAGTGACCTGATTTAATTACATGATTGATCAGGTTCACAGATTTTGCAGTGAAATCCTGCACTAACATGTATCTAAGTGCAGTGCACCCAATAGATGATCAGCGGAAATTGTTCTGCTGTATGTTAAGAGCGTTGATGCACATACACACATAAAAAAAAACTACGTTTTGTTTTAAGCAGGGCAGTGATATAATGCTTTGGAAATTGTTATGGCACTTCCATTTTCATTCATGAGTTTCCCCATGATGGCCCTGTCTCCCACAACGACAACCTTCTCATCTGTTCAAAACTGCTGTTTTGAAGTGTCATTATAACTTTATTCAATCCACAGGGGTCAGACCCTAGCCCCAAGGCTCTCAGTCCCAATTTATCACAACACGTAGAAAACAAAATATTAATACGATTTGCAAAAGAGTGCCTTGATCGACAGTGCTGTACACTTATATGGCCCACTTTAATGCACCAAGAATCAATACATCCCCCTCCTGGAATTATAGTGAATAAAAAGCTAAAATGAGAAATCACAGGAAGCCATCAAGACCAAAAGAGAAACAGAAGACCAGTCTTGAGGGAGTGTCCAGGTGTTCCTGCACAGTCTGGCTACAGTCTGAAATGTTGGAGGGAGGGGGGGCGGGTAAGTCCATGGCTGGTATGGCACCAGCTTTCCCTCCCACCATCACTGAGTGAGTTCTTGAACAATAGTTTGTGCCCCCCCCTCAAGTGGTTACCCTAATGCCCCCCAATTCGATCTCTTCTGACGTTGACTCTGGTTTGGGGTGAACTCTAAAATAAAGTGCTTAAACCTAAAATAAGATTTAACATAACTTCTAAATATTTTCAAGACAAGTTTTGTAGCTAATTCTGTACCTATTACTAAAAATGTTCTGTTCATTGTTATTTCATTATCTCTCTGCCGAGGTATGGCATGAAAAAGAGCCAGAAATGAACTGGAAAATAAAATGAAGAACATATCAATCATTAATACTCAATGTATTTCATATGGAGTATAAAATGTTAATTGCATATTCAAAAATGTAGATTGTAAACATTTTTTTGCAAAAAAAAAGGCTAATTGCTTCCATTATTGAACTGTGGCGGCTCTGCGAGTCCATAGCCAGCGGCAACCTGGAGGGCTGAGGGTGGTGCAGACCTCGGCCTGGAAGCCGACGTCACGTCTGACCCACAAGGCACAGGAGTGCTGGGAGCAGATACTTAAGCACTCATGGATTCAAACATTAAACAGTTCAACTGAACTTTGGTCAACTCAGTGTATTGATTTCATTTGCTGCGTATCAGTGTGACCACGGAACTTTAATATGTATGTATCAATCAAGGCAACAATAGTTTTAATCATTCGTATTTCTGCTCTCACTCAGAGATTAGTGGCCCATATATTTATTGACATAGTTCAATGTGGCTGCTTACCTATTGGGTAATCAGCAATGAGACTTTCCCCTCTATCACACCATCACAAATGTGGTTGACTGTTCTCCAGTTTACTGTGTCATTCTGGACTCTTTCAAACTGATAAACTTTTTTTAACCAATGCAACTACAGTACAATTTAATCTCTTTAAGGGTAAAGGTAGTAATATTATTCATCTCTACTGTAAATTTGATTTACAGCCATGTCTTTTATTCCTTTGAAGATGTCTACCTTTCTGTCAAAAGGAACAACACTCACTCAGTGTTTGCACTCTGATTCATGAATTAGGGCCAAGTCATTCAAACGAATCGAAATTGAAAGTATTTTTGTACTATTCCTCCAAGATTCACCTTAGTTTTATCTCTACACAAGCCCTTACTCATTCCTCTCATGGAGTTCCTTCAATCTATAGCCCTTATTTTGCTTCACTTTTTATCTCAGCATCTTCTGCCAGTTTCGCTCTAATTCAACATATGTCCAAAATGCCTTGTGTACATCTTACTTGATGTAAATTCTTTTATTTATATTATTCAAAGACTGTAAAATGCATTGAGCATTTTATTCTGAATTTAACGGCTTAAATAAAATATTTGCAATCTAATAAAATCTGCCATATTTTGTTTACTTTTCAATGTTTTATCCTTGGGTTTAAGGCATGTAGCAATGTCAAGAGTGTTTTTTTGTCTTTCAGTAAGGTGAATCAAGAGGAAATTAACAAAGGTTTAACTTATCTTAAGTGTGAAGTGAGCTTTTATTTAACTTTGCCCTTTTCTGTGTTTTGCTCAAAAGCCTGGTAATTTATTAGGCTAACTTCAGAGGTAGGGCATGTGCAGAATGGCTTGCTTCTGTTCATGAAACATTCATACTGTTTTAAGAACAATAGTATTTGTAGTCCTTTCATGGGAGATTTTAACTTCCCTCACA
Organism: Narcine bancroftii; assembly: GCF_036971445.1. Lineage (NCBI taxonomy): Eukaryota > Metazoa > Chordata > Chondrichthyes > Torpediniformes > Narcinidae > Narcine > Narcine bancroftii. Next base: position 128,215,927 of record NC_091472.1, read on the forward strand.
TTGGTTGGGATACCCAGACAGTAAGAGTGCTGGATGGGCTAGAGTTGGTCAAATGTGTACAAGATAGTTTTCTTAATCAATACGCAGAGGAACCGACTCGGGACGGTGTAATACTGGATCTCATGTTGGGGAACGAGATAGGTCAGGTGTCTGAGGTTAATGTTGGAGAACAAATTGGGTCTCGTGATCACAACTCTAGTAGTTTTAGGGTAGTTTTAGGGAAGAGCAAAGAAGGGCCTAAAGTTGAGGTTCTAGATTGGAGAAAGGCAAATTTCGAAGGAATAAGAAGGGATTTGGGGAATATTGAGTGGGACATGATTTTTTTCAGGAAAGGATGTAAATGAAAAATGGAGAATATTCAAAGAAGAAATTTTGAGAGTACAGAGTAGATATGAGGATCAAAGGAAAGGTTGGAAGTCATAGGGAGCCTTGGTTTTCGAGGAATATTAGAAATTTGGTTAGGAGAAAGAGGGAGGTGTGCAAGACGTATAAACAGCAGGGTGCTGAGAAATTGAAAGAGGACTACAAGGAGTGTAGAAAAAATCTTGAAAGAAATTAGAAAGGCCAAAAAGAGGCACGAAGAGGCTTTGGCAGGCAGAGTAAGAATAAATCAAAGGGTTTCTGTAGGTACATTAAAAGTAAAAGATTAGTGAGGGATAGAATTGGACCCCTTGTAGATAGGGAGGGTAGGCTATGTGAAGAGACAGAGGAGATGGGGGAAATTTTAAATGATTTATTTTCCTCGGTATTCACTAGGGACAAAAAATATTGTATCAGTTGAAGTAAAGAAAAATAGTGGGGAGGTCATGAATCATATAAGGATAACCGAGGAGGTAGTGATGGCAGTGTTAAAAAGGATAAAGGTGGACAAATCTCCGGGTCCAGATAAAGTGTTCCCAAGGACACTCAGGGAGACTAGTGTACAGATAGTGGGGCCATTAACAGAGATATTTAGGATGTCACTGGTCACGGGGGTAGTGCCAGAGGATTGGAGGGTGGCTCATGTTGTTCCGCTGTTTAAGAAAGGGTCCAAATGTAATCCTGGAAATTATAGACCTGTGGGTCTGTGGTGGGTAAGTTGATGGAAAGTGTTCTGCGGGATGGCATTTACAAATATTTGGAAGAACAGGGATTGATAGGTAGTAGTCAGCATGGTTTTGCCATGCTTAACAAACTTTATAGAGTTTTTCGAGGGGGTTACAAAAAAGGTTGATGAAGGGAAGGCTGTGGATGTTGTCTATTTAGACTTTAGTAAAGCTTTTGACAAAGTTCCCCACAGGAGGTTAGGAAAAAAGGTGGAGGCATTAGGTATAAATAAGGAGGTAGTGAAATAGATTCAGCAATGGTTGGATGGGAGGTGTCAGAGAGTAGTGGTAGAAAATTGTTTGTCAAATTGGAGGCCGGTGACAAGTGGAGTTCCTCAGGGATTGGTCCTGGGTCCACTATTGTTTGTTATATATATTAACGATCTGGAAGAAGGGGTGATGAATTGGATAAGTAAGTTTGCAGATGATACAAAGATTGGTGGTATTGTGGACAGTGAGGAAGATTACCGTAGCTTAAAAAGAGATATAGGAAAGCTAGAGAAGTGGGCTGAGAAATGGCTGATGGAATTTAATATGGATAAGTGTGAAGTGTTGCATTTTGGAAAGGCCAATCTAAATAGGTCATATACATTGAATGGTAGACAATTGAGGAGTGCAGAGCAACAAAGGGATTTAAGAGTTATGGTAAATATTACCCTCAAAGTTGATACTCAGGTAGATAGAGTGGTGAAGAAGGCATTTGGAATGTTGTCCTTCATAAATCTGAGTATTGAATTCAAGAGTTGGGATGTTATGATGAAATTGTACAAAGCATTGGTTAGGCCAAATTTGGAATGCTGTGTGCAGTTTTGGTCACCAAATTATAGGAAGGATATAAACAAAATAGAGAGAGTGTAGAGAAGGTTCACGAGAATGTTGACAGGATGTCAGAGTTTGGGTTACATAGAAAGGTTGAGCAGCCTGGGGCTTTTTTGTCTGGAGCGTAGAAGATTGAGGAGGGATTTGATGGAAGTGTTCAAGATTTTGAAAGGGACAGAGAGAGTCAATGTGAATAGGCTTTTTCAATTAAGAGTGGGGGAGATTCAAACCAGAGGCCATGGTTTGAGATTGAAGGGGGAAAATTATAAGGGGAACATGAGGGGAAATTTCTTCACGCAAAGGGTGGTTGGGATGTGGAATAAGCTTCTGGTGGAGGTGGTTGAAGCAGGGACGTTATTTACATTTAAGGAAAGACTGGATAATTACATGAAGGGGAGAGGATTGGAGGGGTATGGACCAGGTGCTGGTCAGTGGGACTGGGAGGGTGGGGATTTGTTCCGGCATGGACTAGTTCATCCAAACTGGCCTGTTCAGTGCTGTATATAGTTATGGTTATTACCTGGAATTAAATCAAATGAAATTGAATAGATAATTCCACCAGAAATTAGTGAGATAAGCAAACAATGGTTGTGTTGACACCAACCATGGTATCATTCAGGGTCAACCAGGAGGAATACAAGATAAATTTATTTGATGATTATGTATTTATTGACAGAGCCAGTAACTTAATTACAGAACTCGAACTAGAAGATATGGGAAAGTATCGGGTTACAAAATAAATTGGGATAAGAGCAAAATTATGCCACTTATAGAAGGGGATTATACTCGGACACCAATCTAAGTGCAAAACGAGATCCAAGTGAGGCACCAACTCGCTCTGCTGAATCCTGACACAGACTGCTATCTACAGGAGAAGACGCTGGAGCCTTCCATGCTGACTCACACCACGCAGCTTCCAACACAGACTGCTACTGGAGTCCTGATCTCGCCACTGGATCCCACTTATCCCCTTACTACTCCATCCCTATCCTCCTACACCTCTCCTGATTCCACCACATCTCTTCTTCTCTGCCCCCTTCTGGCCAACTCTCAGACCCCATCTCCCCCTCCATCTGGCTACCCCCTACCCTCCTGAACCCCTACCCTCCTGAACCCCCACCCTCCCCTTCTCCCCCCTCTAACCTCCCCTAACCCCACTTCCCCCTTCTCTGAACTTCCTAACCCCCCCTTCCCCACCAGTCCACCTAGCTCTTCTCTTACTCCCTCAACTTCCCACACCTTCCATCTCCTCTCTCGGACTTCCCCACACCCTCCACAACACCAATTCCCACTTTTCCCCCTGTTTGGTTTTTACTACCCCTTCTGACCTTCCCCTCTTTAAGATGGAGCACTTGGTCCTCAGTAGAGGCCTCACTTTCATCCCCCCCTGCCAACACCTCAATGAATTCCATGCACACTGCAATGCCAAACTCTTTTTCCATTACCTCCGGGCTTACTTCCATGCTGCGACTCTCCACCCCCTCACCCAAGACCCCTTCTTCCAATTCTTGCCTTTTCTTTCTCCTGGACATCTCATCCTGGCCAGCTGCCTACTCTGGACCTTTTTATTTCCAACTACTGCCGGGACATCAACCGTCTCAACTTTACCATCTCCCTCTAATTTCCAAACTCACATCCTCTGCCCTCTGCTCTCTCTGCATCAATCCTAACCTCACCATCAAACCTGTAGATGGTGGTGTTGTGGTCTGGTGCACTGACCTCTACCTTGCCGAGGCTGGTTGACAGCTCTCCGACACCTCCTCTTTACTACACCTCCAATAGGATCCCACCACGGCTCATCAAGCCACTGTCTCTAACACCATCTCTAACCTCATCACCTCTAGTCACCTCCCATTTATGGCCACCAACTTCATTCTCTCCCACTCCCGTACTGGCTGTTTCTACCTTCTACCCAAGATGCCCAAACCCTACCATCTGGGTAGACCCATTGTTTCTGCCTGCTCTTGCCCCACCAAACTAGTTTCATCCTGCCTTGACTCTCATATTTTCTCCCCTAGTCCAATCTCATCCCACCTACATCCACAACACCTCACATGCTCTCTATCTCCTCAATGACTTCATATTTCCCAAACTGGACTGCCTCATCTTCATGATAGATGTTCAATCCCTTTATACCTCCATCACCCACACAGGTCTTAAAGAACTTAGCTTTTTCTTAGACCAAAGACCCAACCACTCACTCTCTACCACCACCCTCCTCCACCTGGTAGAACTTGTCCTCACCCAAAATAACTTCTCGTTTAGCTCACCTCACTTCATCCAAATTAAAGGAGTAACCATGGATACCCACATGGGCTGCAGCTACACCTGCCTGTTTGTGGGTTTTGTGGAGCAATGCATGCTACAAGCCTACACAGGCAAGACCCCTCTACTCTTCCTCCAGTATATCAACAACTACATCGGGGCTGCCTCATGCATCTGCGATGAGCTTGTCAACTTCATCTACTTTGCGTCTAACTTCCACCCTGATCTCAAGCTCAGCAGGTCCATCTCCGATAACACTCCTCTTCCTGGATCTCTCTGTCTCCAATTGGGAGACAAGCTTTCCACCGACATATACAACAAACCCTCTAATTACCACAACTACCTTGACTACACTTCCTCACACCCTGTCCCCTGCAAGGATTCCATCCCCTTCTCTCAATTTCTCCATCTCCACTGCATCTATTCCCAAAATGAGGTCTTCCAGTCCAGACCTTCTGAAATGTCTTCCTTCTTTCACAGACATGGCTTCCCCACCACCACCATCAACTCAGCCCTCATCTGCAACTCCTCCATTTCCTACTCATCTACTCTGCCCCTGATGCAACAAACATAGAATCCCCCTCATCCTCACCTAACACCCCACCAGCCTCCACATCCAACACATTATCTGCTGGAATTTCCAGCACTTACTGCAGGATCCCACCACCAGACACAATTTTCTTTCTCCTCTCCTCTCAGCCTTCTGTAGGAATCGCTCCTTCTATGATTTCCTTGTGGACTCATCCCTCCCGACCTATTTCCCCACCCCCAGCACCTTCTCCTGTGGTCGCAGGATGTGCAACACGCGCCCATACCTCCTCCCTCACCACAGTCCGGGGCCCCATACAGGCCTTTCATGTGAAGCAACACTTCACTTGTACATCCGCTGGACTCATTTACTGCATCTGGTGCTCCCTTTGTGGTATTCTCTACACTGGAGAGACTAGTCGCAATTGGGAGATAATTTTGCTGAGCACCTCCTCTTTGTCTGCAACACAGCAATCTCCCATTGACCAACCATTTCAATTCTGAGTCACACTCCCAGACCTTCAGATCTGTCCAAGGCCTTTTGCACTATCCTGCCCTGACCACCTGCAGATTGGAGGAGCAACACCTTATCTTCCATCTGGACACTTTCCAGCCAAATGGCATGAACATTGATTTCTCTGCTTTCTGTTAAACTTGCTCACCTTTTCTTTCCCCTCTCCCTTTCCAGTTTTTTTCAGTTCTCCCCTCCCTTCCTTCCCCACCCAGCCACCCCCTCATTGCTGCTGTCCCCTTCTCCACCCATCATCTCCTGCCTTTTCCATCCCCCCCTACCCTTTTGTTCAAATGCCTGCCATCATACCTTGATGAAGGGCTCAAGCCTGAAATATTAGTTATGTATTTCTACCTTTGTTACATAAAGGGACACTGTTTGATCTGTTGAGTTTCTCCAGCATTTTGTGTTTTTTACTTTAACCACAGTGTCTATAGATTTTCATGATTTACTTTTGAGCAAACAATGGGTTGGAACTTGCTGGAAAACATCAGCAGTTCTCAATTGCTGGCATTTCCATATAAATGCCATGGAAATTCTGACATTTTGGCTGCTTTCCAACTGACTGTACTTTGACATTTGACTCCTCATTTAGTTCAACAGCAGAATGCATTTTTACTGTAATAGCCTTGCTGATTTGATCTTGTGCACAAACACTGATTTCATTTATTACAATGCACTGAGTAGTTAACAAGGACCAAGGTAAATTATAATTGTTATTTATCTGGGTTAAACCTCTAACTGATTTTAATTATTCTCATTTAAAACATTTTAATTTAATAAGTAAAATTAAAGACATTTTAATATTTTTTCCAATCAATAATTTTTTGTTTAATTAATTTGAGTATTTTTTTTAACTTTAAGACATTCAAAAACATTTAGAGATAATTTAGAAGGGTCATGGCATGAACTAGCTGTCTAAATTCATCTAGCTATTTTATGAGATTTGGCTTTTGACCACCCTATATTGAAGCACAGGACTTTGCCATTTTGGATCGAAACAATACTTTCCAGCAGATGGATTCACAAGACATAATTTTGTTCTTGTTTAAGACTGTAGGTCAGCAGTAAGTGTAGGTGATTTGCTACTGGCAAAACATTCTGGCCTACCATAAGAAGAAATAGAACTTGTAAAACAAAAAAAAAACTGAGAGGTAAAAGGAAAGGTTACCAGTGTATTGCATAGGTTATCTGAAATTGGAATATTCAATGTTCATACAAGTGACCCAAGCAAAATATGACATATTAAACAAGGAGACCAGAGCTATGCAACATTTCATCTGGTTCCACCAATTACCTACCATTCTCTCTCCCCCACCTGGTTCCACCTGCCATATTCCCTCTCCATCTGATTAAATCAATCATCTACCTGCCTTTGACTCAAATATTCCACCACCCATAAGACCATAAGATATAGCAGAAGTAAGCCATTTGGCCATTGAGCCCACTTCATCGTTCCATCATGAGCTGATCTATTCTTCCATTCAGCTCCACTCCCCTGCCTTCTCCTATAATCTTTGATGCTCTTAACTATTCAGATACCTATCAATCCCTGCCTTAAATAAACCCAATAATTTGGCCTCTACAGCCATCCATTTTAGTAAATTCTAGAGACTCACCACTCTTAGTTTTAAATGGACACCCTTCAATCTTGAAGTTATACCCTCCTGCCAATAGATTTTCCTACCACGGGAAACAACATTGCCACATCTTCTCCATCCAGGCCTTTCAACATTATAAATGTTTCTTTGAGGTCCCCCAAGGGCAGAGTCCATGTTCCTTGCTTGTTCTTTGTATGCTAATCCCTCATTTTAGAAATAATTCTTGTCAATCTTCTCTGAACTGTTCCAAAGCCAACACATCCTTTCTTAAAACTGTACCCTGAACGCCAAGTGAGGTCTCACCAGTGCTTTATAAAGCCTCAACATCACATCCCTGCTCTCATATCCTATTCTCTCTAGAGATGAATGCCAAAATTGCATTTTTCTTCTTCACCACTGACTCAACCCAAAGGTTAACCTTGAGTGTATCCTGCACAGAACTCCTAAGTTCCTTTGCACCTCTAAATTTTGAATTTTCTTCCAATTCAAATAATAGTCTGTCCTTTTATTCCTTCTCCCAAAGTGCCTAACTATACACTTTCCAACATTGGATTTCATTTGCCACTTCTTTGCCTGTTCTCCCATCATAAGTTTCTCTGCAGTCTCTCACTATGCTCCTTATTACTTGCCCCTCTATCTATCTTTGTATCATCTGCAAGCATAGCCACAAAGCTATTTATTCCACAATCCAAATTCTTAACATACAATGTAGAAAGAAGTGGCCCCAACACTGACCCCTGCAGAACACCACTGGTAACTGGTAACCAACCAGAAGAGGATCCCTGTTTTCTGAAAATCAGCCAAAACTCTACCCATTCTAGGATCTTTTCTGTGGTTCCATGGATTCTCATTTTCTGAAGCAACCTCATGAGCTGCACCTTGTCAAATGCCTTTTGAAAATCTAAATATACAACATCCACTGCATCACCTTTGTCTACCCTGCATGTGGTTTCTTTAAAAAATTACAGTGGGTTTGTTACGCAAGAAACATGCTGACTTTGACTTATCTTGTCATGCATCATCCTTGACAATGGACTCCAACAACTTCCCAACCATTAATGTTAGACTAAAATATCTATAATTTCTGCTACATCCCTTCCTTTTTCAATAGTGAAGTGTCCTCTGCAATTTTCTAGTCCTCCAAAACCATGCCAGAATCTATCGAATCTTGCAAAGTCAGTATTAATGCCTCCACAATCTCTATAGCTTCTTATTTCAGACCCCGAGGGTGCATTCCATCTGGTCCAGAAGCTTTATCTACCTTTAGACCATTATTTAAGATGTTAGACCACTTTCTCTCTCTTTCTCTCTTCCCTAACACCCTGGTATGTCTGGTATACTGCTAATGTCTTCCACTGTGAAGACTGATACAAAATACTCATTCAACTCCTTTGCCAACTCCTTGTCTCCCATTACAATTTCTCTAGTGTCATTTACTATTAGATCTATATCTACTCTTGCCTGTTTTCTTATTCTTTTAAAAAGCTTTTAGCATCCCTTTGATATTATTTGCTAGCTTCCTTCCAAAGTTAATCTTTTCCTTCCCAATGACCTTCTTAGTTGCCTTTATTTTATACATTATTTCAACAAAGGGGTATAACGTGGTTGCATGGACCATTTCAATTAAATATTTTAGAGGTATTACAAGCAATTATTGATGTAGTTTTATCTTTTTTTATTTGATGTTTGTTTATGTATGCTTATTTGTATACAAACAAATTATGTAATTGTCAATTCTGTATTTATGTTTATATGTTAAATTCAATAAAAATATTTTAAAAAGAATGAAATTGCAGTACTTTTCAGGGCACCATAATGTTTGAGACATTTGGCTTCACAGGTGTTTGTGATTACTCAGGTGTGTTTAATTGCTTCATTGATGCAGGTATAAGAGAGCTAGGCTTGCTTTGAAGTATTTGATCACCTTTAGAGTCTGAACTTGCCATTTTTCAACATGAGGACCTGAGTTGTGCTAATGAAAGACAAAGAAGCCATTTTGAGGTTGAAATACAAGAATAAAAAACAGGAAGAGACATCACTCAAAATCATTACCAAAATCAACTGTTTGGAACATTTATTAAGAAGAAAGAATGTACTGGTGAACTCAAAAATTGCAAAGGGACTGAAAAGCCAAGGAAGACCTTCACTGCTGATGACAGAAGTATTATCACCTGTCCGACAGATCAGCAACACTCTTTGAGGCAGATATGGATCCACAGAAGACTTCCTGAACAGAAATACAGAAGTTACACTGCAAAATGCAAAACACTAGTTGGCTATTGAAATAAGATGACCAAATTACAGTTTACCAATAATATTTAAAAGAGCCTGCAGAATTCTGGAAAAAGATCTTGCGGATAGATGAGACCCAAGATTAACCACCATCAGAGTGATGGAAAGAGCAAAGCATAAAGGAACTGCTCTCCAAAGCATACCACCTCATCTGTGAAACATGGTGGTGGGGTTGTTATGGCCTGGGCATGTATGGCTGCTATAGGTACTGCCAGACTTCTCTTCATTCATGATGTAACTGCTGATGGCAGAAGCAAAATGCTCCCAAACTCATTGGATGGCACTTCATCCTACAACAAAGCAATGATCCCAAGCACACTGGTAAAGCAGCAAAGGATTTTTTTCAAAGTTAAAAACTGGAAAATCCTTGAATGGCCAAGTCAATCACCCAATCTAAATCCAATTGAGAAGTTAAAACCAAAGGGGACAAGCCCCTGAAACAAGCAGGAGCTGAAGATGGCTGCAGTGGAGGCATATCAGAGCATCACCAGAGCAGATATTCAGCACCTGGTGTTGTCTGTGAATCACAGACTTCCAGCAGTCATTGCATGAAAGTGAAATGTAACAAAGTACTTAACATGACTACTTTAACATACACACCATTGCTGTCCCAAATTTTATGGTGCCCTGAAATAAGAGGACCATGTATCAAAAGTGCTGTGATTGCTACATGGTCAAACTGAAATATATAATCTGGAATGTGCACTTGAATTGCATGTAAATAGTTTTATTACAAATATAAATCTCTGGAGCCTAGGGGCAAATAAAGAAAAAAATAAATTATTTTGCACCAAACATTATGGAGGGCACTGTATTATGATGACTGCTTCCTAAGGGTTTCCTTATCTTCAGCTCCCTTATCAACTCTGGTTCATTACACAATATCCAATCCAGAATTGCAATTTCTAAAGTCAGCTTGTTTTAAGAATCCATCCTTCTCTTGGGACCCAGCACCCAATCAACCTAGATATTGAAATCCCCCATGATTATTGTGACATTGCCCTTTTTGCCTGCCTTCTATATCTCCCTCTGTAGTTTGTACGTCACATCCTGGCTACTGTTTGGAGGCCTGTAGACAACTTCCATCGGGGTCTTTATACTCTTACAGTTTCCTCATTCTACCCACCGGAATTCTATATCTTCTGATCCAGTATTTTTTCTCTCTCCAAAAATTTAAATACACTTTTAACCAGCAGAACCATCCTATCTCCACTGTTCTTCTAATACACTGTATCCACAGATATTTCGTTCCCAGTTGTGGTCTTCTCTCAGCCATGACTCAGGGATGGCCACAGTGTCATACCTGTCAACTTCCAGCTGTGCTATTATATCATCAACTTTATGACTTATATTGCGGGCATTTGAGTACAAGATCTTTAGTGCTGAATTCATCACCATTTTGTTTTCAAAGTACCTCAAGTTAAGTCCTTAATCTTACATTTGTAACTTTGCCTTATTAACTGCCAATCCTTCCTCACAATCTTGCAACATAGTATATCTACTTGTGTATCTTCTGCCCTATTCATTGCCCTCTCATTCTGGTTCCTATCTCCCTGCCAAACTAGTTTAAACCCTCCCCAACAGTTCCAGCAAACTTGCTTGCAGGATATCAGTTCCCCTGCCATTCAGTTGTAGCTTGTCCTCTTTGTACAGGTCGTACCTTCCCCAGAAGAGATCCCAATGATTCATGAGTCTGAACCCCTGCTCCCTGCACCAACTCCTCAGGCATGCATTAATCTGCCTCAACTTCCTATTCTTGCCCTCACTGGCATGTGACACAGGCAGCAATCCAAAGATTACCACCCTTGAGGGTCCTGCTTTTTAGCTTCCTTCCTATCTCCTTATATTTCCCCTTCAGGACTCCATCCCTTTTCCTAACAATGTCATTGGTTCCAATGTGGATTATGACATTTGGCTGCTCACTCTCCTTTGAGAATGCTGTGGACTCGATCTGAGATGTTCCTGACCTTGGCAAGGGAGGCAACATATCATCATGGACTCTCAATCTTCTTTACAGAACCTCCTGTCTGTTCCTTTAATTATCGAATTCCCAATCACTATAGCTCTCCTCTTCTCCCCTTTTCTGAGCCAAAGGGCCAGACCTGTGCCAGTGACCTAACCACTAAGACTTGTTCCTGGTACATTGTTTCCCCCAACAATATCCAAAACAGTATATTGCTGAGGGGAATAGCCGCAGGGGTACTCTGTGCTGACTGCCTATTCCCCTTCCCTCTCCTAAATCACCCAGTTACCTGCCTCTTGCCTCATGGATGTGATGGTCTCCTTATAGCTTCTGTCTCTCAACCACTCTGCCTCCTGAATGATCCAGAGTTCATCCAGCTCCAGTTCCCCAACATAGTCTGTAAGGAGCTGCAGCTGGATGCACGTTTTGCAGGTGTAATCATTAGGGAAACTTTTTGTGCTGTCCCAGCTTTCCCATATCTACAGCCTTATCTGCAGTCTCCACTACCTACTCTAGGTTATTATGAAAAAATCTTACCTGACCTTAACCGTAGCATGTCCTCAGCCTCTGTTTGCCAAAGCCTCTCTTGCTAAATCCTCTACCTCACCACTGCTACAATGGACCACTCACACAATGGCTGCTCCAGAAATGGTCCCTCTACTTGTGCCTATTCTACTTTTATTTGTTCCTGCTAATAAATCATGATTCGATTTGTCCACTAAAGTGCAAGCCCTGCGAATGCTCCTTTTTCAACTCTCTTTCTTGACCTATGTATAACCCTCTCTGCTATTTGATTAGTCCACTAAAGTTCTTTCTAACTTACATATTGGCAATTGTTTCTTACTTTGTCTCAGTCCTGATGCAGGGTCTCAATCCAAAACATGAACTTAAATTATTTTTCCACCACAGAAGTTGCTTGACCTACGATGTTCTTCCATCATGGTAACAGGCCCTTCTGGGCCATGATACCCAAATAGACCAATTAACCAACAAACCTTGTATTTTTTTTTGTTCCAAATTCCAACAACTGCAGTCTATTTTGTCTTTAATTGAAGTTACATGTCTCACCCAATGGAAATGAAATTATTTAATTCACAACAGCCACCAGATGGAGTCAGTGTACCAAATGTTTTCTTATCAAATTGCAGCACTGGCAGCCTTTGACTACATCTTACTCCACCCCACTCTCATGATTCATCTTCCATTTGATTCCTTTCTTTCCTCTTGCTCCTCTTTCCTTTTGTCTGCACCTGCCAATCCACTGTATTTGTTCATCATCTTTCATCCCTCCCTGTTCACCAGTCCCCACTACCCCCTCCCATGACTTTATGTTTTACCAGCTATCTCTCCTCTATACACTGTCCTGATGAAGGGTTCCAGCCCCAAACATTGATTATTCTTTTTCTCCCAGTGATGCTCTTCGACCCCTGAGTTCCTTCAGTAGTTTGTTTGTTTTACTAATTTGCAAAAGTATGTCAATAGCAAGCATGTTGTGGTTTTGGTGAAACATACAGCTTTTGGAATTAAATTCTCATGTAACTTGGCTTAAGAATGACTGTACAGAAGGATTCAGGTAGTATCTATAAATGAGCAGATACTTCCTTATAAGTGGTAAAACACCATGACTGAAGTATGAATACCTTTATGAATGGCTCAAGCCTGAAACATTAATTATGTATCTTTACTCTTGCTATATAAAGTACATTGTTTGATCTCCTGAGTTTCCCCAGCATTATTTTTTAAACCTCCTGATAAGTGCAATACAAACAAAGGTAAGATTTTCTTATATATTTATTTTTCAGAATGTGATATTCATTGGTATGGCCAGCATTCATTGCTGATCCCTACATGTCCTTGACAAGGTGGTGGTGAGCCACCTTCATCAACCACTGCAATCTTCTGGTGAAGTGTACTTACAATGCTTCTGGGGAATGATTTCAAGATTTAGACACAGCAACAATGTAGTATGAGCAAAATGTATTTGTAGGTCAGAATAGTGCATAACTTGGTGATATTTCCAAGCATCTGTAGACTGAAGGTGGACTGTTTGGACAGTTAATGGCCAGTTTATATCACCTGCTTTCTTTGAATTGGATGATAATTTTCTACTTTGTTGGGTGGATGCCAGAATTACAGCAACAGTAAAGCAGCTTGCTTGGTTGGAGGCATAGATGGTTCTGGAGTGCAACACTTCACTGTTACAGACATGGTGTTTTGTGCTGTATCCAGTGCTCTGAGACCTTGACATCAAGTAAAATGAATCAAATTTGTTGAAGAGTGTCATCTATAATGTTAGAAATCTCAGGAAGGAGGAAAAATGGATTATTTACTTACAAGTGCTAGCTGAACATGTTTGCAAATGTCCTTGCCTTGTCCTCAGCTGGATGTAACACCACTGAGGAGAGATATGTTCTTGGAGTTGTTTTCCCCATTAGCTGTTAAGTTGTTGGACACCATTCTTAACTAGATGCAGCACAAGCTTGGAATTTTGATCTCGGTCATTGGTTATAGGATTATTTGCTTAGTCTATTACATAAATGTTTTGTTTCCTATCTGGTAGCCTCATCATATTTTAGGTATGTCTACATTCCTCATTGAAGCAAGGCACTCTGGGCCATGAAATTGCAGATTCTGGTCTGATATCTAGTTCTATCGCTGCTAATGGCATTCAGAGCATTATAGATGTGCAGGTATGATCTGAATCATTTTGCATTTCACGTAACACAAGGATTGTTAGTATTTTATCTCTACAAGTACTATAGTTAGGTCTACGATTGTTTTCTTGTACTGATGCTTATACCACCCTACTGATTGTGAAATATTTGTGGATTGTTAAGAGTAAAGATGGAAAAATCTGGATTCATTAGAAATTAAATTCAGTAGTATGGCAAATAGACTTGGGAATTGTAGAATGCAATTAACCTGTTCTGCTGAGCAGATTCCTTGTCACTTCCTTAATCATTGCTTTCCATTGGTCCACCAAGCAAGTTGGCAACACAATTAATAGTAACTGGATGCCATATTTTGAATAGTTAAATTCAGGTGAAAACAAATAACATTTGCTATTTGAGAATCTTGTTTGCAGCTTACAGAAACACTTGTCTGCTCCTCTTTTAATTAAATCCCCTATCAATATAACTTTCCTCACCTATACCCTCCCATCCCTCTTGCGTGGGAGAATCCAACAAGGTGCAACAAATGGCTATCACTGTTTTTCCCTGTGAGGTCATCTTCCCTAGACCTGGTATATAATTTTGAAAGGTGGATGGCTGTGGAGAACACATGTACTACCTGCCCTCCACTCCACTGGCCCTCTGCTCTTCTTTTGATCACATGGACCACAGGAACACCTATGTCCAATCATTGATCATTGCCTTCAGCTTGGTATTCAACACCATCATATCATCAACACTTATGACCAAATGAGGATGTGGGACATTTTTCATCCCTCTGTAACTGGATCCTTAACTTCCTCAGTGTCAAACCCCAATTATTGCAGATTGGCAACATCCCCTCCTCCTCGCTGACCATCAACACAAGCACCCCAAGGCTGCTTGCCTAGTTCCTCGTTCTATTCCTGTATACTTGTGTAATCAAATTTGGCACCAACCCAATCTATAAATTCACTGACAACACCACTATTGTTGCCTGAATAAGTGGAAATGGTGAATCAGAATATAGGATTGAGATCAAAAATCTGGTTGGGTGGTTCCAGAACAGAAATTTTGCTTTTAAAGTCCCCAAGACCAAGGAGCTTATTGTTGATTTTAGGAGGGGAAGACCAAGGGACTATGCAGCCTTCTGCATTGATAGAATAGAGGTGGAGACGTTTACTTCTTTCATGTTCCTGAAAGTTCATATTTCAGAAGTCCTCGACTGAAGACAGCACATTGATGCAACCATGTAGAAGACACAGAAGGCTGTAAAAGTAGCAAACATAGCCAGGTCTATCACAGCCTTTGGCTTCCCATCCATTGAAGACATCTATGTGAGGCACTGCCTCAGGAAGGCAGCCAACATCATAAAGGACCCACATCACCCTGGTCACATCCTCTTCTCACTGTTATCTTTGTGTATAAATTTCAGAAGCCTGAAGGCCATCTCCCCTAGATTCAAGAACAGTTTATTTCCAAAGGGTGTCAGATTCTTAACCTTCCCCTTGTTACACTAATCATGGACAACTCCAACATCACAAAAGGACTGTCTTCACAGATTAAAACATTAGTTTTTTTCTTGCACGATGATAACTGTAAAAATGTATTACTATCTTTTGTATTTATGATATCTTTTGAAATTTAATTTAATGTTTATTATTCTAGTTATTTTTATGAAGTACTGTTTGGCTGCAACACGTAAGAATTTTGGTGTACATTGTACAATGAATATAAATAAAACAAACTCATTATCATTACTTGCACTTAAACTGGTGGTCACCCATCAGAACTAAACATCCCATCCACAATTTTCTCAGCATCACAAATGCTCCATAGTGAATCCTTCTCTATCTCCAGTTCTGCAATACAGCCAGCCAGAAACTGTAGCTAGGCATAGATTCTACACACATTTGCTAGGGACTTTGGAAGTCTCCCTGATTTCCCATATAGCACAAGAGGAGCATTCCACAGGACCAAATTTTCCTGCAATGGATGACCCAAGAACCAATGTGTAGGATATTGCATTTTATGGGTCCAAAAGGGTAGGATATATATACCATGAAGGAAAAAAAGAACCTTGGTGTACCATTCCAAATATTCCTGAAGATGGCGGCACAGGCTGATAGAATGATGAAGGAGATGTAAGGAGTTCATGATACAACATTATAAAACTTTGGATTAGGCCTTATTTGGATATTTGTGTACAGTTCTAATCATCAGACGATAGAAGGACAGATGTTTCCTGGGATGGAAAGTTTCAATTACGAGGAGAGACTGGATGGGCTGTGTTTGCGTGGACCAGAAGACACTGATGGGTACTTGATGAGCATGAAAGTTAGAGGAGATCGAGGTAAAAAAAAAGTTTTACTCGAAGGGTGATTGCAATCTGAAAGTCACAGCCTGAAAAGTTGGTGGATGCAGGTATTCTCATAAATTTAAATAAGCATTTGAATCACCAAGACGGAAACACTATGGACCAAATGGTTGCCAGTTCCTTACATTTTGCAGCTAATGTGAACTTCGAAAGTACTTTCTTGGCTGTAAAATCCTTTTAAGACAGCCTGGAGAATAACTTGCTTCCAATTTTGTGGATTCTGACGTGGCCGATGGGATCTGCAGAAATTGCCACAAGCAGTTAAGCCGGCAGGCAGGTATGTGGTGTGGAAGATGTTGAGCCTCCTCCATATACTGAATCTCAGGTTTTGAGTGCCATCCTACATCCTCCTCCTTCCTGATTGCTCAAAGGCTCCGCATTCATTTCAGTAAGTGCGTGATTTTTTTCTCTCTCTCTGTCCTCCTGCTGTCACGTAACTCCGATTAGAATATGTTTCAGAAGCCTGATGTTGGATATGGCCAGCTAATGGGAGCCAACTGAGTGTGATGAAAATGAAAAGTGGACACACTGGAAATCTACAATAAAACAGGGAATGCTGGAACGACTAAGCGGACTCGGGAGGCTGCATTTGAAAAGAGGAATAGAATTAACGTTTCAGGTGGAGAACCTTTGGTCAGATGACGAACGCTTTGCAACGTAGGAGCGGCCGGCATCACTTCCAATAGGCGTTACGAACTCTTTCAGGTGCATTCAATTCAACGTCTACTGGAAATGAGCGGAAACCCCAAAGGTGCCAAGGTCGGAGTGGCACGGAGACGTGACGTCTAAAAAAACGACGGTTGGTTCCTGAGGCCCAATCAGAAGAAAGCTCGCAGAGGACTTGGGCGCGATTGGGCGGTGTCAACAGAGCTGGGCGGGACTTGATGCGGCGATCGGTATTTGAAGCTCGAGCCGCTGTGAAGTGCTGGAAGTGGAGCGTCGTTGGGGCTGTGAGTGAGTGAGTTGTCATTTGAAAACGTCCAGGAAAGGCGCCTCGAGTCGCCCGGACTTCAGTTGATTCAGACTGTAAGCGGGCGATGAGACAAGACGCTGGATGTTGAGTGGCCGGAGTCGAGAGCACCTGCAGCGACGTCAAGTATCCAGCACGCTGTGTCATCGGTTGTCTGAAGGCTGTATTGGAATACAGGGGAGCTCGACAGTCCCTGTGGGTTCTGGTCGTCGAGTGGTGAAGCAAAGCTCGGACTTGAGGACCTCGAAGATCTCACGATGTCTGCAGACCGCTACTCCTCTCTGGATGAACCGGCCCTCAGGAAACTGGTGAGAAAGCGATGTTTGCAGTTCCATGGCTCATGCTCGGGGGGCGGCGTGGGGGGGGATTGCGTGATCCTTGTTCAATCCCGCCTGCGAAACCTCGAAGTTGTACCAGGCTGGAGAATGTGCGGCTCTGGCACGAATGCCAGTTCTGCACCCCCATTCTTTAAGGGAATGAAAGAGAACCGGCATGTTTGATTGTTTTTGCGGTTCGGTGCAAGTTACGACTGCTGTCTGTGGCATGCGGCGACGTGTCACAATTCGCGGCGTTGATCTATAAAGCACATCGCACAACACGCTGGAGGAGCAAGCAGTCCACTGACCCATTTGGAAGGCTGCATTCTCACTACTCTGTCAACCGATCTTAGCGTAGAATCAGACCTAATCATTTCAATGTATATTTAATATACCCGCCATTTTTTTGGTTTTGTTTAAGAAATCTCTAAATGTAATTGAAAATTATTATTCTTAGCCCCCTCGGCTCTGTTTAAATGTTCAGCGGATTCCACTTTGCCGTGTCCAGGACAGTCTCCTGGACAACGGAAGCAGTGCCTGGCAAGGATTCTCTCCAGGACGCACACATCAGACCCCACAAACTGACTGAACGGAAGCATCATCATCCTACGGGATGGATAACCAGTTTGGCTGTTAGACTAATGAAGTCTTTCAGTTTTTTTTCCTAAGATTGCCCATAAGCACACCAGGGCGCACATATAAACTTTTACGATAAAGTGAATGATTTTCTTGGAGTAGGGGGAGATGAAGGCACTGTTGCTGACTGGTATATTGTAATCTTTTCAATCATGTATTTGTATCCTCTCTCTGCGTTGTCCATTGGATATTAAAATCAATAAAAATATTGAAAAAGGAATTACCCATATACCCCTTGAATTCAGTGCTCTAATGTTTTGATCTTGCTCATGCCAGCTCGATGCAATTTCATCAGTTTTCTAGATACTATGCGGGTATGTGATAAGTAATATGCGATAAGCGTGCGGATCGGTGAGCAAATTCTGAGTCTTAAGGGAGTGTTGAGAAGTTCATTTCGTAGTATAGGATTCATAAAGAGTCTAATTTTGTTGAATATAGGCAGACCAGCTCATTCTGTTTCTGCCTATTTACTTAACATCTGACTTACATTATGGGAGCAGGTGTTTTGGCAATAAGAAGCAAAATGAACGCTGTAAGTAAAAACACAATTATGGAAATGTGTGAGAGTTCCCTTCATCTGCATGGTGAAAAGAGGTGGCCATTTCAGGTGAAGACTCTTGGAACTAGTGTAATTATACAAATTTGAAATACTCAAATCTGTACAGAGACTTTCACAATCTCTGGACATGTACATAAAAATCATTATTATTGGCGAGCTCTCCACTGGCCACCGTGACAGAGGTGCACCAAAGAAAAGGTACAAGGACTGCCTAAAGAAATCTCTTGGTGCCTGCCACATTGGCCACCGCCAGTGGGCTGATATCGCCTCAAACCGTGCATCTTGGCGCCTCACAGTTTGGCGGGCAGCAACCTCCTTTGAAGAAGACCGCAGAGCCCACCTCACTGACAAAAGGCAAAGGAGGAAACACCCAACCCCAACCCACCAATTTTCCGCTGCAACCGTGTCTGCCTGTCCCGCATCGGACTTGTCAGCCACAAACGATCCTGCAGCTGACGTGGACTTTTACCCCCTCCATAAATCTTCGTCCGCGAAGCCAAGCCAAAGAAAGAAAAAAAAATTTCCATGGGAGAAATACTGCTAAGATTGCTCAAGTATTAAAGACAAGGTTTTTATTTGCATATACCATAAATACTGATTATTTTATCGTCAACTTGTGTTCCTCAGTGATAAATGTCCTGCTATTCAAATAGTGTTCAAAGATCCTTATGTCAAACTGAGAGAACAGATCTATCTCAAAGAGCCTTATAGCAGGAAAACAGATCCTCAGGCCCAACTTGTCCATGATGAACAGCTTAGTCCCACTTGTTCCCATCCATTAAATTATCCAAGTGTCTCTTGAAGAAAGCTAACTTTTATCACTTTGCCTGGTAGCTCCTTCCATATGTCCACTATTCTCTGAGTGAAGAACTGTCCCCTTAAGTCCCTTCTAAATCCCACCTCTCACTTTATAGTTATGCTCTCTGGTCTTAGATTCTCTCCTTAAATAGATTGTGTCTGTCTCCCAGATAAATACAGATGCAAAAAAAATCAATTTAAGATCTCCCCCATCTCTTTTGGCTCTATGCATGGATGACCACTCTAGTCTTCAATGTTGTCCCTTAGTATCCTTTTGCTCTCAATATACAGTATTTATAGAAGCCCTTGGAATTGTCCTTCAGTCTCATCTTGTCCGCCAGAGCCACCTCATTGCCTTCTTTTAGTCCTCCTGATTTCCTTCTGTTATTTTTTTTGGCATTTCTTATTCTCAATTACTTCGCTGCCCTATCTGCTATCCACTTACTTTTTCTTAATTAGGCCCCCAATATTTCTCAGAAACCAAAGTTCCCTATATCTGTTAGCCTTGCTTTTAATTCTATCTGGAACATACAACCTCCAGACTCTCAGAATTTCACCTTTGAATGTGACCCACGTATCAAGCACACCTTTGCAAGAAATAACCTTTCCCAATACACACTTAAGTGATTCCTTCTGATACCATCAAATTGGCCTTTCTCACTTATTAACTCTGATCATTGGAACAAGGAATTGGTACTTGAATGAAATACCTGAAGCGTTAATATCACCGGTAGAACTATTCTCGTGTCCAAAACCTTGTCATTAATCCTTTATTAGAAGGGAATTAAAGGACCAGAATGAATTTTAAAAATATAATTTGTATGCCCCTGAAGACTGCAGAAACCACCTCACTGACAAAAGACAAAGGAGGAAAAACCCAACACCCAACCCCAACCAACCAATTTTCCGCTGCAACCGTGTCTGCCTGTCCTGCATCGGACTTGTCAGCCACAAACGAGCCTGCAGCTGACGTGGACATTATCCCTCCATAAATCTTCGTCCGCGAAGCCAAGCCAAAGAAAAAAAAATGTTAGAACTTGTCAATTATGCATTCTATGCCATACATATCTGACAATATTTTTAAAGTAATAGTGAATCATAATTTCCTGCTACATACATAAGTATAAATGAGGCTCCAAGAAGATAATCTGCCAAAATCATAGGGTTTAAAATGGAACAACTGCAAAAAAAAATAGTGGGGCTTTCAAGGCATAAACATAAAACATCTTTTTGTCTACAGGAATGTGCCTTTGATTTAAACTGATGTATAGTTTGCAGGTTTTAACATGATAATTTGAAATGTAACATCATTGACTTGCAATGCACAAGCTTGTAGGCTCTGAGATAATTTATTTTCTCTGATGGAAAAGAAATCAAATCCCAGATTTGACAAAAGGGTAATGTCGTCCATTGTCAGATTTTATTGAACCACCGTTTTAAGCCACCTTGATTTATCTGCAATGGGTTTCATTGTTGAAGATCATTCTTGGGAAAACAGACTTTTTACTGTAGTATTAGTTATCTATTTTGCATTTTTCTTGGAGCTGTCTGAGGGCAAAGACCATGTCAGTAGTTCCTCTGTTTGCGCGAAAGCCGCACTGTGATTCTGGGAGAATATTCTCAGCGACACTAGGTATTATTCTATTTAGTAGAATCCTAGCGAAGATTTTGCCTGCAATGGAGAGCAACGTGATTCCCCTGTAGTTTGAGCAGTCTGATTTCTCGCCTTTGTTTTTGTACAGGGTGATGATGGTGGCATCACGAAGATCCTGAGGCAGTTTACCTTGGTCCCAACAAAGCTTGAAAAACTCATGCAGTTTGGCATGCAGAGTTTTGCCGCCAGCCTTCCAGACTTCTGGGGGGATTCCATCCATACCTGCTGCTTTGCCACTTTTCAGTTGTTCGATTGCCTTATATGTCTCATCCAGGGTGGGAACCTCATCCAGCTCTAGCCTTAGGAGCTGTTGAGGGAGCTGGAGCAGGGCGGAATCTTGGACTGAGCGGTTGGCACTGAAAAGAGATTGGAAGTGTTCTGACCATCGGTTGAGGATGGAGATCTTGTCGCTGAGGAGGACTTTGCCGTCTGAGCTGCGCAGCGGGCTTTGGACTTGGGGTGAGGGGCCGTACACAGCCTTTAGAGCCTCGTAGAAACCCCTGAAGTCGCCAATGTCCGCGCTGAGCTGGGTTCGTTTGGCGAGGCTAGTCCACCACTCATTTTGGATCTCCCGGAGTTTGCGCTGAAGATGGCTGCATGCGCGACGGAAGGCTTGTTTCTTCTCTGGACAGGACGGCTTTGTAAGGTGAGCCTGGTGGGCAGCTCGCTTCTTTGCCAGCAGCTCCTGGATTTCCTGGCTGTTTTCGTCAAACCAGTCCTTGTTTTTCCTGGAGGAGAAGCCCAGTACCTCTTCAGTGGATTGCAGTATGGTAGTCTTCAACTGATCCCAGAGGGTTTCAGGGGACGGGTCCGTGAGGCGGGTTGCATCGTCGAGCTTTGCTTTGAGGTTTGCCTGGAAGTTTCCTCTCGCTTCGTCTGACTGCAGGTTTCCAACATTGAACCTCTTTCTGGGGGCTTTATTGTTCCTGGGCTTTGGTTTGAAGTGAAGGTTGAGCTTGCAGCGAACCAGCCGGTGGTCAGTGTGGCATTCCGTGCTAGGCATGACCCTGGTGTGGAGCACATCTCGTTTTGTCACTTTCTCGCACCAGGATGTAGTCCAGGAGGTGCCAGTGTTTGGATCGGGGATGCATCCAGGTGGTCTTAAGGCTGTCCCTCTGCTGAAAAAGGGTGTTTGTAATGACAAGCCGCTGTTCTGCGCAGAGCTCCAACAGGAGGCGCCCATTGTCGTTGCACTTGCCGACGCCATGCTTGCCCAGGATTCCTGGCCAGGTTTCTGAGTCTTTGCCGACACAAGCGTTGAAGTCGCCCAGGATGACAACCTTGTCGGCTGTAGGGGTGCGTTGGATGAGGTTGCGCAGGTCGGTGTAGAACTTGTCCTTTTCTGCTGGTTCCGCCTGGAGGGTTGGAGCATAGACACTGATGAGGGTGATGTGACGCTTCACATCAGAACAAAACAAAGGACTCTACATCACCTTTGTTGACCTCACCAAAGCCTTCGACACCGTGAGCAGGAAAGGGCTTTGGCAAATACTAGAGCGCATCGGATGTCCCCCAAAGTTCCTCAACATGATTATCCAACTGCACGAAAACCAACAAGGTCGGGTCAGATACAGCAATGAGCTCTCTGAACCCTTCTCCATTAACAATGGCGTGAAGCAAGGCTGTGTTCTGGCACCAACCCTCTTTTCAATCTTCTTCAGCATGATGCTGAACCAAGCCATGAAAGACCCCAACAATGAAGACGCTGTTTACATCCGGTACCGCACGGATGGCAGTCTCTTCAATCTGAGGAGCCTGCAAGCTCACACCAAGACACAAGAGAAACTTG
Organism: Narcine bancroftii; assembly: GCF_036971445.1. Lineage (NCBI taxonomy): Eukaryota > Metazoa > Chordata > Chondrichthyes > Torpediniformes > Narcinidae > Narcine > Narcine bancroftii. Next base: position 128,238,742 of record NC_091472.1, read on the forward strand.
TCCGTGAACTACTCTTTGCAGACGATGCCGCTTTAGTTGCCCATTCAGAGCCAGCTCTTCAGCGCTTGACGTCCTGCTTTGCGGAAACTGCCAAAATGTTTGGCCTGGAAGTCAGCCTTAAGAAAACTGAGGTCCTCCATCAGCCAGCTCCCCACCATGATTACCAGCCCCCCCACATCTCCATCGGGCACACAAAACTCAAAACGGTCAACCAGTTTACCTATCTCGGCTGCACCATTTCATCAGATGCAAGGATCGACAATGAGATAGACAACAGACTCGCCAAGGCAAATAGCGCCTTTGGAAGACTACACAAAAGAGTCTGGAAAAACAACCAACTGAAAAACCTCACAAAGATAAGCGTATACAGAGCCGTTGTCATACCCACACTCCTGTTCGGCTCCGAATCATGGGTCCTCTACCGGCACCACCTACGGCTCCTAGAACGCTTCCACCAGCGTTGTCTCCGCTCCATCCTCAACATCCATTGGAGCGCTTACATCCCTAACGTCGAAGTACTCGAGATGGCAGAGGTCGACAGCATCGAGTCCACGCTGCTGTAGATCCAGCTGCGCTGGATGGGTCACGTCTCCAGAAGATCGTGTTATATGGCGAGCTCTCCACTGGCCACCGTGACAGAGGTGCACCAAAGAAAAGGTACAAGGACTGCCTAAAGAAATCTCTTGGTGCCTGCCACATTGACCACCGCCAGTGGGCTGATAACGCCTCAAACCGTGCATCTTGGCGCCTCACAGTTTGGCGGGCAGCAACCTCCTTTGAAGAAGACCGCAGAGCCCACCTCACTGACAAAAGGCAAAGGAGGAAAAACCCAACACCCAAACCCAACCAACCAATTTTCCCCTGCAACCGCTGCAATCGTGTCTGCATGTCCCGCATCGGACTTGTCAGCCACAAACGAGCCTGCAGCTGACGTGGACTTTTTACCCCCTCCATAAATCTTCGTCCGCGAAGCCAAGCCAAAGAAGAAAAAAAAAGTTATCTATTTTAACCATCTTGCCCTTTTCTTGTATTCTTTCCTCCAGCATCTCTCAGAGATCAAGGTCTCATGGGATTCCTGAAAGGTTATGCAGTTGTCATTTTTGGATTGCTCCTTGTTGGGAATCCTTGCATGAGGTTTTCTCTCTAGCGTTGAATCTCAAATTTTATTTTTATCATATTTTTCATCCTTGTGGTCTCCATGCTCTTCTTGTGCACACAATTTGCCTTTTACACACTTTAAGCTGCTCTTATTAAACTGACCATCCAGACACCATGCTTGCAAAATATCCTGTGACACCATCAGCCTAGATTTTGAGGTTATGATGATGGCAAACCAGCATGAAATGACAAATGTCTGAAGCTTGTCGATACACTATGAAACTTGAAAATATATATGTTCCTGTCGTTCATTAATAGACTTTTCCAGAATAAAGGGATTTATTGAACCAAAACCACTGGAAAATACCTTAACTTTATTGCATGAAGTATAGCAATTTTTTTTTTTTTTTTAGTAAGATGTTGATTATAAATCTAGCAAATACCTCATCTCTTAAAGCAGGGGTGGCCAATCTTTTAATTTAGACATACAGCACAGTAACAGGCCATTTTGGCCCACGAGTCCGTGATGCCCAATTAACTTACACCCCTGTTACAAACCTATGGGCTGAAATGGCCTGTTACCATGCTGTATGTCTAAATTAAATTTTTTAAATTAAAAGGCTATTCTCAAAGCTGCACTTGCTGAAAGGTTGGCACCCCTGCCTTAAAGAAACTAATACAATGCCCTCCATAATGTATGGGACAAAGATGCATTTTTTCCTTTATTTACCCCTGTGGTCTCCAGTTTTAAATCTGTAATCAATCAATTTTTATAATTAAAGTACACATTACAGATTTTATTCAAGATCATTGTATACATTTTGGTTTGACCATGTAAAAGAGCAGCACTTTTTACACATAGTCCCCTTATTTTCGAGAACTATTCTGTAGACTGAAAGAGCATCAAGGTTTATTCAGTTTTTTAATTTCAACCCCAGGTATTAAAGGCACCGTATCATTGGTAAACTTTCATTTTTAATTTATTTTTGGAAGGTGGGGATTATTGGCAAGGTCAGAATTCATTTCAAGTTCCCATTTACCTTGGAGAAGTGGTGGTGATTCACCTTGAACCATTGTAATTCTTCTGGTAAATGAGCTTGAGAGATATTGATTAGGCATTCCCAAACTTTAGACCCAGGACTTGCAATATATTTTCAAATCAGAATGGTGTATGATTTGATGGTTGTGGTGTTGTTACACATCTACTGCCCATATTCCTCTTGGTAGTAGAGATTGCACATTTTACCAGTGTTGTCAGAGTAGTCTGGATGAATAACTGCAGGGCATTTTGGAAATTCCACCAACTGACAGCCACAATGTGCTAGCAGTGAAGTGTATGAATATTGCTGGGGTGCCAATCAAATGGACTGCTCCATTATGTCCATTTTCTTGAGGGTGATTTGTTCCATGTACTTTTCCAGACAAATAAAGAGAATTCCATCAAGCTTCTAACTTTTGCCTTGAAGATGGTGGGATACCAACAGCCAAGTCATTTGTTGCAGGATATGCAGTCTCCGATTTGCTCTTGTTGTTGCAATATTTATGTGATTGATCCAGGTGAATTTGTGATCTACAATAAATCTAGGATTTATGATGGAGAAATTGATAGTAATGCTGTTGAAGCTGAGGGTTTTGGATTCTGTTGTTGGATACAGTTTTGAGGCATTACCACTTATTTGCTGTGTAATCTGAAGATTGTCTGGGTTTGTTTTAAGCAGTCATGGGCTGCTTCATTTACTGGTATTGCAATTTGAATTGTAAGCTATACAATCATTATTAGTGTACAGTATATCCCATCCTTGTAGTTTGCAATTCCTTCATGTTTCTAAGCTTTGTGAATTAGCACATCTGCTCATTTAGTAGTTTCCTACTATTTTTAGAAACTTTGTTTCCTACTATTGAATCTCTGATCTCTCATTTTGTGTAACAAATTTGTTGTATGATGCCTTTTGATCCTGATATACTACAACGATTTATTCCTCTCATCTACTCTTAATAACATTCTCAGAAATCAGTTACCTCTGTCAAACAACTTTTCCCTTCAAAACTATGTTTTGTTTGCCTGATCATACTATTTTAAGTGTTTTATTATGATATCTTAATGATAGATTTCAGCAGTTAGCCAAGAACATTGGGATCAGGAATCCTTATTTTCTTGTTCTAAAGCTCGTACCTTAATTGTGTAGATATTTAGTATACAATTACTTTTATTTTGCATTGTTAGATGTTTAAATTGTTAGTGGAGTCATCCTATTTCATTGTGAATCCTTTAATATGATCAGGTGCTCAGAAGGATCACCATGAATGGACGCCTGAACAATGCTCAACAATGGTGGTTAGAATTTTGGACAGCCTTTCTTTTGTGACCATTGAGTGCTGCACTAACTCAAAAGCTAGGCATTTTGATATGCCTTGTGAAAATGCATAGAAAACCGTCACAAATGTTGATCCTATAGCTGCATGGTTGGCATAGGGGTTAGACCAATGCCTTTACAGCACCAGCGATTGGGACTTGGGTTCAAATCCAATGCTGTCTGTTAAGAGTTTGTACATTCTTTCTGTTTTTGGATGGTTTTTCCCTGGGGGCTCCAGTTTCCTCCCATCATTTGAAATGTATTGGGGGATGTAGGTTAATTGGCTGTAAATTGCATGCACGGGCTCATGGCCAAAATGGCCTGTTATTGTGCTGAATGTCTAAATTAAAAAAAAAAGCTTGGATGATATTGGAAAAACATAAATACAACTAGAATAGGATCTAAGGTTAAATAAATTGTAAATTAAAAGTAATGCCAAATCTGATATGCATCATTTATTAGTCAGCAATTTGTATATGGTGAATGTTTTTGTGCTCTGTTTCATGTTTGAATGTGCCTTTTGTATGTTTGAGAGATTCTGGACATATTACAAATGCTTTTTTTGTCATTTCCTTTATTTTCTAATACAGTAGTGCTCAAGATGAGGAAAAACAATTATAATGTAATAAAATATAATGGGCTGAGTTCTTGGAGAGCCATTCAGAAATGTATATGTGTGAAATTTTAAACTGACCTCTAAATTTGTATTATTGGTCAGATTCATAAGGACTGGGAGATTGGTAGCTGGAACAAGTAATCAATACACTGCATTGATCTTCAACATGGAGGATATTGACAATATCCTAAAGATCTGATGGGTATGTTAAAAACAGTATGTTTTGTATCAATCACTTTCATGAGAGACAAGGTACAGTTAAATTAATGGGATCAAAGTCAGACAAGTTGCCAGGTCCTGATGGCCTGCACCAAAAGAAAGGAAATGACTGTAGAAGTAGATGAGCCATTGGCTAAAGTTTTTAGAATTCAGAGTTCCCAGAAGGTACTAGTGAATTAGAAAACTGCAACTGTGACTCTAAGAAGGGAGAATAAAACTTTAAAACTGTTGGTCTGATAGCATACCATCTGTTGTGGTAAGACGTTGGAGTCTATAATCAAAGTAATTAGTCATTCAGAAAAATTTAATGTAATCAAATCAAGTAAACATTGTTTTCTGTAATACTAGACATGTTTGACAAATTTGTTTGTCCTTGGATCAAGGGGAACCTGTAAATATGATATGTTTGTGCTTTCAGAAGGCATTTGACAAGTGCCACGTAAAAGGCTGCTGCTCAAAATAAGTATGCAGAATTGGGGGAAGTGTGTTAGCATGGATTTGAGATTGGTTATCACATAAAAGACTGAACTGGAATGAATCAGTCTTTTTCAGGCTGGAGTAGAATGCCCCATGGATCTGTTCTTAGCCTTCAAGTATTTACAATTTGTATTACTAACCTAGAAAAGGGAGCATTGTATAAGATATCCACATTTGTGAATGATATGAAATGGGTTGGGGAGTATATTGTGATGAAGATGTTTAGACTTGTTACAATATCAAACCAGCAACCACAAAGAAGGCATATCACACAGGGGTAAAGATGAACAATTACTTTATTAACAAAAAGTCACCTTCAAACTTTAATTCAAAATCCCCCCTTTTATAACAATGTCCACTGGTTACTATGCAATTTTCTTTAACAATGTAAAACTAATAAATTCCCCAGCCTAAATATACATATGTAATTAAAGTCTAAGTTATATTTCCAACCAGCCCACATAAAAACTTAGACACAAGACTCACAAAACTTTGATCTCAACCGAAACAAAGATCATAAACAAAATTCAGTTTGTTTGGTAAACTGAAGCCAAAAGATCTTTGTGTGAGAGAGAGAGAGAGAGAGAGAGAGAGAGAGAGAGAGCACAAAATTTGAAGTTGTCTTGTGTTGCTTGCAGAGAGAGGAACAACTGGCTTGGTCCAGATCCTTCTGGCTGCCTTCAGAATGTTCATCCTTTTTTGAAATCCCAACGTTCTAAGTTGTCCTCCAGACCATGATTCATGCTTTGGGCCTTCTTCCACTCCACATGCTCCGTCCATCTCCCACTCTCTCAGCAGTCCATCTTCACCTTAGCTCTCGAAGGCAAGCTGTCACTTTTTAACATAAAACCACACAATACATAGGTCTATATACAACACAGAACTCTGTAACAGACTCCACAACAGGATATTGATAGGGTGAATGATTGGGCAAATAAAGTTTAATGTGCGAGCTTGTGCACATTGGTTAAACAAAACATGAAGGCTGACTTTTTGACTTTTATCAAAATGGAATCTGTTTTTGTGGATGAGTTACTAGGCAGGTGATTGGAAAAGCAAATAGCTTTTTTGCTCTAATTATAATGAAGTTAGAATTTAGAAAGAGAGATACTGCAATAATGAATTGAATGTGTTAAAAAAAAAAAAAAAAATAATAATAATAAAATATATAAATATATATATATATATATTTATTTATTTATTTATCTTTTTATGTTTTTTTATATATTTATATATATATATATATATATATATATATATAGTACTCTTGTTAGGCTCTGCCTCAGGTGGTCAACATCATAAAGGAGTAAAACATAAAAGTCTGTAGATGCTGTGATTGTAGTAAAAACACAAATGCTGAAGGAACTCAACAGATCTCTCTGTATCCACAGAAGATAAAGATACCTTGAAATGCTCGGGTCCAAAACAACAGTTATATACCTTTACCTCCTATGGACTCTGCAAGATCTGCTGAGTTCCTCCAACATTTCTGTGTTTTAACATTTTATAGGAACCCATCACCCTGGTCAGAACCTCTTCTTGCTGCTATCTTCAGGCAGAAGATTCAGAAGCCTCTGAAGACCAGCTCAAAAACAGTTTCTTTCCAGCCACTATCAGGCTCTTGAACCTTGACTGCTCTGACACCACAAAAGGAATATCTGTCATATTGCTGTCCCTTTTTTTTAACACTCCGAAAGTTGTGAATATTTATTGTTCAGCTATTTTTTTGTACTTATTGTCCCTTTTTTAAATTCAATTAAGTATACTTTATATTTGTATTTTAGTTGTTTATTTTGAACAAAGTATCTGTTCAGCTGCAGTAAGAATTTGGGTGCCTGTACAATGCTTACAACAATAAAATCATTATCATAATTTTGCCTGTATAATAGTTCATTGAAATTTTTTAGAAATATGCAGATGCTTATAATCTAAAATGAAAAGTGCTTGAAACACTCAATTGCTCAGGTAGTGGAAAGAGAAACAAAATTAACATTCCAGGTTCAAGCCCATCCCTCAGAACTGGGAAGAGAAAAACCACCTGATTTCAAGTTGTCATGAAATCGAAGAGGGATGGGTAGAACAAGGAACATATCTTTGATAGGGTGAGACCAAGTGAGTTAATGTGGCAATTAGAAGCACATTATTAGAAGGATAAGGGCCATTTATTTAGGCAAATAGGACTAGTGCAGAATGCCAACTTGGTCAGCATGGATGAGTTGGGCCAAAGGGCCTGTTCTGTGCTGTTTGGCTGTATGACTATGTGACATTATACTGCTTTGCCTATGTTTATGTGTTTTATTGGCAGGGCTGTGGACATGCCTAGTCATGAAACTGTACTAAAAGAGAGAACAAAACTGAGCCAAATTCACAGATGGGATGACTGAAAGAAATGACAAATTATGATCCAAACCTAAAGAAAGCGAGTCACCTAAAGTTAGACAATTCAACAGTGAGTCTGGAAGGCTGTCATGTGCCAAGCAGAGTATGAGTTGTTTCTCAAATTTGCATTGAGCCTTGTTGTAAGAATGCCAATGTTACAGAGCGAAAGGTTGGAGAATTAAAGTAACAGAATTGCTCCAGGAAAATAAATTGGGTGCTCAATGTTTGCTTTCCCCAATGTTGAAGAATCTCTGTCTCTTATAAGTACTTTTCCCTATTTCCTGCACTACATATAAAACCCCTGGCATCTGGAATTCAAGCAACTGGCAGCCTCAAGCAACTGGCAACCTTCAGCAACCAGCAAAAAAAAAATCGAGGAAAATAAATAAAAAATAAAATAATAGGTAAAAATACACAAATTAAAAATTGTAAAATTAAGTATTCTATAAAGCAACACATAAACCTTTGGTGAAGATGGGAACAAGTATTTCAGCCAGCGGAGTGCCTTGGTCATGCTTTGTTCATTGCAGATGTTTGAATAAATTTGTGTGAAACAGTAATGGCGTTACCCAGGATGAAGAGCTACTTAATGCCACTTGCTTATGGGGTAAATCTCCTGGTTAGAGGCTTTATCTATAAACTTGAGGGTGGGGTGGTTAATTATCTATAATGTTATTGTTCGTCTTTCGGGCAACTGTGGAGAGGGAGGGTCTTGTAGATGCAGCGACAGTTAATGTTTTCAAAGAATGCGACTGAAAATAAAGTAAAATGCTTTAAAGTTTGTACCTTCATGCAAGTCAAGTTTGTTTAATGTAAGTACAGCATAGTATTTTTGTCTCTTAAACTGTTTATTCTTAATATATATGTATTAGTTAGGCATTGTAAGAGTAAATATTAAGGAACCGGAAAATACACTTATCTGGCATCTACCAATCCATATAGGTGCTGGATACCGGTGATTTTACTGTATTTATAGTTTTTCTCCATACCCTGTTCTGTTTGACAACCTGTATGCTGTTGTCTGATTTATTTATTTGTTATTCTTGCAAGAACCTGCTATATGAATTGGATTATTCAAATGGTATATATTTCAGTATCTGTAACAATAAAAAAATTTATTCATTGCACTGTGAACATTGAATTCTGGACAATAGAAGGGAAGAAATGCAAGTGAATTGCTGTTTCACCTGGAAAGACTATCTCATGATGTTGGGAAGAGAAGAGATGAAAGGACAAGAATTGCTTATCCTGTTTGTATGGGGAATTGCCATGAGATGAAGTGATGATAGAAGTATGGACTTGGAGTTGTGAAATACAGTTTATAACAAAGGGTTTCTGACCTGAAACATTAACTACTTCTCTTTTCACAGATGTTAACTGATCTGAATTTTTTCCAAGCACTTTCTGTTTTCATTTCTGTATTTCAACAATCTTTTTTTCCATCTATTCTCTTACTTGGGCAAATTCTCTTACTGCATCAAATTGCAGCACATCTAATCTAAAAATAATACTACAACTAGAAGCTTTGAGCTTTATTTTGAGAATAGTCAGGATAATGCAAGTGGAAAGATTAAAACACTTTTTTGATACTAATTTCTATTGGAATGGATTGTAATTGTGATTGTTGGATTTGTATGTCTTGAAAACATTCTCTCATTCTGGCTGCCTAAATAGATTAAGCAAATATTGGCATTTCACCTCTATGTCTGAGGTGCTGAGTTTCTAGCAAGCAGTCAATGACCTTATATGGATAAGTGGTTTTGAAAAACATCTAATTTAAGCCAAAACTAGTCATTGTGTATCTGTACTGCCAAGAAGTTGTGGATTAAAAAACACTGAATATGTAACTGATGTTACATTTTCCTGTGGACTGCCAGAAGGAGTTTTTCATAGCTCACAAAATGATTACAAGAACATGTACCCTTCAGGGGAAAAGTATTTATAAAACTACTTTTTTTTTCCTGTTATTTAAAAGGAGTCCCTCAAATTTAAACTTAGGAAATCTTGTGGCAGGGTTTAAAGCATTGAAGAGTCCAATGCATAAGGGACTTTCAATCATTGAAAAATTACAAAAGCTAATTTATTTGTACATTAAACTTGGCTCAGTGTTTAAGGCTTAGCCTGGAATATCACACCAGGAGTTGTTTTTTTTTATGTTTAAGTCTAAAATATTCCTAAAGGAAATTCTGTATTAAGTGATCTGAAAATTTCGTCTAAATTGTGACACTTTTATTTGGGGGGTGGGGTGGGGTGAGGGAGCCTTAAATCTGTATACAAGCCTGTTTTTTTTTAAATATATAAAATGAATTTAAAATATTCAAACAAAAACTTCAATCAGTTGTACAAAATTTTATGTGTTCAAATAAAGTTAAAGAACTCTAAAATATTTGTCTTGTGACAACATTGTAGTAATGCCAGTCCACAACAAGGATTCCTAAACTCATGAGTTTCCCATTTTTCGACATTAAGAAGTTGTGTTACTTAAAGAGAAAAACATTTTCCTCATTGTGATAAAGGTCATTTCTACTCAACAATTTCCAGTAGTTATGTGTGCTCCCTGACATCCTTTGCTAGGGTACCTGATCTAATCCTGCAGCTATAGTAGTGCAGTCCACTACAACATGGCAGCATTAAAAAGAGAATGCATTAGTAGGGTATAACTAATGATTTTCTTTCAGTACAATTGGGCTCCTGTAATTGCAAGGAAGTTGTTAGATTCCAGATCCACAAGTTAAGTACCTTTTCAGCTCTTCTTATGGATTAATGGGATTGAGTCTTGCTCCATATCCCATAGCATTCTACCCAAGGTTTAATGAGTTCCTTGATTGCTAATTCCATCTTCTTGATTGCCGTGAAGGAGAGTATTAGAACAAAAAAGGATCAGTTGTCAAGTTTGTTATTTGGAAATTCTTTGCTCTCTTACTTCAATTCCATCAAAATCAAGGCCAAAAAGATGTGTGGTGATGTTTAATTCTGCAAAAGGTTAGGTTAGTAAGTACATCGATGATTCAAAAAGGTATCTTCTTGAGAGCAATTAGTGTTGGGCAATTAAAGTGTGCTCAGCCTGTGAAATGCACATCCCTCAAACAAATGATACAAAAAATAGATAACATTATTTTTTTCAGAAAGTGGTTTAAAAATAATACACTAACCTTAATGTTCATCCCAATTACAGTCTACAATATCTCTTGTAATGCTCATTGCTTGGAATAAAAAGGTGAGCAAATGTAGATGTGGGCAGTGTTAATTGTGGTGGTGGTGGTTTGGTGTGGGGAAGAGAGTTTTATGGTGATAATTAGGAATGAAACAAAATTCTCTCAAATTTTCATTTTGATGAGAAACATTTAACCTTGTTTCTTCAAATGACACTACCCATATCATGAATACCTTATTTAGTCATCAATGCATCATTACATGCCCTTCGAAATAGACTGTTTACAGTAAATTTCTTGTATAGAAAACAAAAATACAATGACCTTTTCCAAAGGAAGTAAAAACTTTGAAGCTTTGTTGAACGGAGAGAATTATTTTACCAGACTGCTTAGAAAAATGTTAAGTTTTTTTTAAACAGTCCATTACCCTGATGCAAAACAAATGATAAAAGTGTTGGAGTGATTGGAACTCTGTAGGTAGCTATGAAATGTTATGCAAATTTAAATTCTAGTTTTTTTTCAATGTTCAAAAATTGAGTCGTGATTTTAGCATCCTAAATTTGAATATAATTTAGTTAAATCTGAGTTGAAGGGATTTAATCCATTAATTGAAACTAAGGATTTAATTTAAAGAAAAAACTACAGCCATTCAGGTAATTGCATGAAAATTGTACAAACTCTACAAAGTCAGGAAATGGAACTTGGCCAGCAAGTTGAGAATCATGTAACTTTCTGCTCTGGAGGCAGCTACAAAGCAAAGTAGTACCATTTTGCTTCTTGAATCTTCTGACTTTCTTAACAATGAGTCCTTGAGTTACAGTTCATTAGATAAGTATCACCACCCAAGCAACGATTATTTGTATGCTAGCCTCAATAAAAGGAAATGATTTAATGTAAGGGATTTAAAGTGCTGACAAGCTGAAAACAGAATTCTGAAATCTGTGTAAAGGATATTAGTTGTACCTAATCATTACCATAATTGAAGATCATATACGCAGGCATACCTTGGATTACTATTCTTTCAGTCAGCATACTTTAACTCTCAGGAAATCTCTCCCTTTAATACTTTTAGTCATATTGATTCAAATACTAATTCTGTCTTTTCATTCTTCCCATCTTATTTTATGCATTTTCTTTTTCCATTTACAGCATGTGATTAAAAATGCAAGCTATTATCTGTAAAATAATCAAATTTGGTTTGCACTAAAATCTTGGATAACACCTTGTCTTTTAAATAGATATTGAGAAATAAAAGGTGAACAACCAAAAGCTGTTTATGTAAATGGAAGGAAAAGTATTAAAACAAAGGAGAAAGCAGCAAAAGATGCGTTTGCACAGTTGTGAAACTGAACAGTGCAGTTGCTAGAAATCTGAAATAAACCACTGCTGGAAACATTCAGTCGTTAAGCTACATGTGTGGAGAGGAGAAAACACGAATAACATTAGAGAGATGATTGGTCATCAGAACCGTCCAGTTCTGATGGAGCTAAAAAGGTTAGTTAGATGAAATTGCTGATCTCATTATAAAGTCTTGAGGGCTGTAATGTGTCTAGTTGAAAAATTAGATGCTTGCATTAGGCTTTGTTGTAGTTAGCAGAATTTATTGTCATGAACAAGTCACAACATTTGGTGTTTTGTAGCAACATCATAGTGTAGTCATATTATGAACCATCTTTCAAAAAAAAAAATAGTAATGCATGAAAAGTAAGGCAGTGTCTTACTTTATTATTCAGGAATCTGATGGCAGGAGGGAAGAGCTGTCCTTGAGCCGCTGAGTGCTTGTCTTGAGACATCTGTACCTTTTATCTGATGGTAACAGAGTGAAGAGAGCATGACCTGGATGGTGTGGGTCCTTGAGGATAGAGGCTGCTTTTTTAAGACAACAACTCATGTAGATGTCCTCAATGTCACAGGCCAAGTTAACAACCCTCTGGAGATTTTTCTTCTCCTGAGATTTGGTGCCTCCATATCTGACACTGATGCAACCAGCCAGAATGCTCTCTACAGCACACCTGTAGAAGTTTATGAGAATCTTTGTTGACATACCAAATCTCCTCAAACAGATTGAGTATAGTCGCTGGCGAGCCTTCTTCATGATTGCATCAACATGGAGCTCCAGGACAGATCCTTGGGGATGTTGACACCCAGAAATTTGAAGTTCTTGACCCTCTCCACCACTGACCCTTCGATGAGGACTGGGTTGTGTTTCCCTGACTCCCTCCTGAAGTCCACAATAATCTCCTTGGTTTTGCTAATGTTGAGTGTAAGATTGTTGTGACACCACTCAAAGAACTGATTTATCTCCCTCCTGTATGCTTCCTCATTTGCCGTTTCTGATTCTGCTGACAACTATGGTGTCTTCATCAAACTTGTAGATAGCATTGGAATTGTGTCTGGCCACCAGTCATTGGGTGTGTAAAGAGTAGAGCACTGGGCTAAGCACACATCCTTGGGGTGTGCCTGAGTTGATCCTCAGTGAGGAGGAGACTTTGTTTCCAATTTGTACTGATTGTGGTCTTCTAATTGTGGACATTCCGGACATTTAGCTCTTGCTAAATCAGAAGGAACTTCCACTACAATATTGAGCTCTATATAGTGATACTTCTTAGAGAAACCTTCTATCCTTTGTGCAGTAAGCAGCTTGTGGTGCTGTCAATTGAGACAGCACAGAATTCATTCAAAACACATTTATGCTGGAATGACAAAATTGATATTAGGACATAGGATTTGGACACATATTCATACACCCATCATGTCACATGCAAATATCAAAAGTGACAATGCAGGAAGAAACTCTTACTGAACATACAAAAATTTGGATAGATAGGTAGTTTTTCTCAATAGATTTTATAATCTACATCTCATCTGACATTCTGAGTCACAAAATGCCTCTAAACATTGAGAAAACATTTGAAAGCTAAGAACGTGAAGTAACCTACAAGTTCCAAGGTTCATTCCTTGTTTAATGCACTTCAAAACCAGATAACAAATACAACCCAATGTTGAACTGCTATTTGTGAGTAACACCAAACTGCAGTTACACTTCTCAATACTACATTGTCAAATCTGTTCCTTTGAACTTACAAGGAAAGAAAGAATATTCCAATTTACAGCAAGTTAAATGAAATATTTTGAAGTGCATTCAGGTTTCCATTTTAGCCAAGTAAAACATATGGGTGGGTTTCTGACAATGGTGTTAAGGGATTGATAAATGAGAGGGAGAAGAACCTTTTTGGTCTTCAACTGGAGTCAATGGATCTTTTGCAGACTGTCTGTCTTGGCATAAAACCAAACCAAAAAAATAAATTTCCTACGGTACAGAAATGTCTTTTTTTTTTTGGAGTAATAAAAAAGACAGCCAGATTATACAGTAGTCTTGAGGGCAAGGCATAGAAATATTACTATTGAGGAAAATTTTATACATAGCACGTTCATGCTTTTGCAAATATCTTGCTCAGAATGCCTAAGTATGAACAATAAGCCCTCATGCCATTTGAAAATGCACCCAAGTGTAGTAGTTTTATAAGACATGTAGAATTTCACATACCTGTTTGACAAGTGAAATTAAATATTTTGTCCTGTTGTGCAAACTTCAGGATGAAATTTCAATGAATTTTTCAGAAATCAGGTGGGGAAGGAGGATATTATCCAGGAATGTTGACGGTGGGTTTGGGGGAGAGGGTGGTGAATGGTTTATCTTCTTGAGACCCTGAAGAATAAGTGAATGGGGGAGGTGCTTTGTGTCAGGAATAAAGGTTATCACATGAAGGACATAAAACTACAGCTCAAGTAACATCCAACTTTTAAATCTGACTAATATCCTGACTCAAAGGATCTTTAGTGGATACTTATTTAAAAATCCAGAAAGAGAAGCAGACAGGAAATATAAAATGCTTATGAAATCATTAACTAACAAATTCTGTTTGTAATGAGTTCCGTCTTGAACTGCGAATGCCAAAATTGCCAATATTTTCTGACATTAGTCAGAATCTCTGTAATGGAAAATATTTGATGAGGATTGAGACCTCTTTATTTTAGACAGGAAAGAATTACCTAAGTATCGAGGGATCCAAGTTTGGAAATACTTCAGGGTGCAGAGGTATTTCCCCCCCCCCCACCCTGATTTCTGTGATCTCATTGAAATTTGCTACCGCATCAAATTTGCCAGCATTCTTTGGCTGACTGTTTGAACAGTGTTGGAAGGGCAAGATTTCGAACCCAGTATCAAGCTCTTGGTCTGCTAAGTAGCAAATATCCCTGTCCTTCTGTATCCTTTGAAGATCCTCTGAACCAAGGATGAGTTGGTTCTACTCTGGTTTTATGGATTCAGGGATGGTTAATGAGGTCAATAGAGACTCTTCTATGGAGGAGGAGGTGATGGTTAATAGGGCATATGGTGGACAGTTTAAGAGGTGGTTCATTCCTTTCGTACATTACATGGGCTTTAACATGCCCCAAAGTACAACTTCAAGGTTCTCAATGTCATTCCAAATACTCATTCTTTGAACAATCTTAGACTTGAGATTCTCAGGAGACAGTGGAGTTGTTGGACTTCTTTAAGGAGGCTGTGAGCACATCCTTAAGTTTGTTTTCTTCTGTCCATTAGGTCATCATTTCCCAGACAGTGATCTTCTGTATATGTATCTTGAGTACAGTTTTTTTTTGCCCTACCTGTAAGTAGAAATTCTGCCTGGCTTGCAGGAAAAAGAATCTTAAGGTTGTATATGATGTTGTGTATGTACTCTGACAATAAATCTGAACTTTGACTTTCATATACATTTTTTTCTCCATTGTCTAGACTCTAGAGACTTTGTTGATCCATTGAATTTGGTGGTGAATTTTACCATCAAAAGTTAGCTCTTGAGAAATGGGAAGTCCACATTTTCAGTTTATGCTTTGAATTTTATTTTCAAGGAAACAGAAACAGGATTTATGAGGGAAATGCTTTAGTTGAAATAAGTTGCACATCATATTAAAATAAAACTCAAAGCAACGTTAACAAATTAAGTTTTCCCACTTCATAGTCATATTGGTATGTTCATAGAATTGTACAGCATGGAAAAAGCCCTTTAGCTCACATGATCATCATGGCCTTCTTCACTAATCCCACTTAACCACATTAGGATTGTCTAATTTTTTGCAGTGACTGTACAAATGCCTGTCTAAATATCTCTTAAATATAATCATTCTATCTGATTATACCAACCCCATCTCGAAACAAATTCCAAATATCAACCATACTCTGCTTTTTAAAATAAATAAAAGCCTTTTCTCTCAAATCCCTTTTAAAATTCCATCCTGCAACCTTAAATCTATGGCCTTTTATTTTGCTATCTACCGTATCTATGCTTCTCATAATTTCATACACTTCAATCAGGTCAGGACCCCAGCTTCCTTTTGTTCCATGAAAAACAAACTAGCCTATTTCTCCCTATAGCTAAAATTCTCCAACCCAGTCAATATCTCTGTAGCACAATCACGTCCTTCCTCTACTGTGATGACCAGAACTGCACATTATACACCCAGTGTGGACTGACCAGTGGTTTATAAATTTGCAACATATTGTCCCATCTTTTATATTCTATGGCTTGGAATATGAAGGCAAGCAAGCCATAAACCTTCTTCATCATGGGATTCATTTTTCAATTGGGTGATTGAAAATCTTCCTATTTTTCATTTGTTATGGTACTCATACTTTACTTGCCAAAATTCATCACCTCTCACTTGCATCCTATCTTCTAATGCTACATCCAACTTTCCATCTGATCTATATGCTGTAGTTTCTGCTGACCTTCCTCATCCACATCATCACAAATTTGCTAATCACACCCATTTCACTTACACATCAATAATGTATATCAGAAACCACACTGGTCTCAGCACTGATCCATCCAGTACATCACTGATCAGAGTCAAAATCAGAAAAGCATCCTTCTAATGCCAACCTCTACCACCTATTCGCAAGCCAATTTTGATAGCGGTTTGTCAGCTCACTTTGGGCACATGTGCTTTCACTTTCTAGATCAACCTACCATGTGGGATCTTGTCAAGTCCTTATAGACAATAACTACCACTGTGGCTTCTTTGGTCATCTTAGTTATTTGCTTGAAAACTTACCAAAATAGTACAGTATTTCCCCTGCACAAAATCATGTTGACTATTCCAGACTAGCTACTGCCTTTTAAAATTATATTAATCTTTATCTTTAGGATTTTCTCCAATTAATTTCTCTGCCACTGACCTATTTAAAATTTCTGTTGTTAGGGGAATATTCTGGCAACAAATTAAATATAACTTCCTCTTGTCAGTGTAGCAATATGTTACACTGATATTTACTAAAAATAAACCGTTAAAATTATGAACATTCGATTTAATCTTGAATGTGACATGTTTTTCTGTCTATCACAAATGCCATATGGTTCAAATGGTCAGCTATCCTTGACACTGAAGTTAATCATAAAAATTTCCAAGTGCTGACAGTTATAATTTTATGGAACATCAAGCTAAACAGCTTGAAATTACTTCCTTTAAACTGTTCCTTAAAGATGCTTGGGAAGGAAGAACAGCCTCATCATTTCCCCCATACTGATACAACTTCCAAAAATAAATGATGTTCAGTGTAGCAAATTTCTACAGATATCTGCCAAAATTAAACTTTTGGAATTCTAAATGGTCATTTTGGTCTTGCATTGCATCTTATCATGTTATACACTTCATTGCAGTGATTTCTTATGAACTATAGGGGAGCATGACTATTCACACTTGTGGGGAGTAAGTGGGCAAGATCAGAATAGCTGAAAAATCCTGGAAACTTGAGTGATGACTGAGGTCATGCGAATTGAAGCAGTAAAACATTGTTAACATGTGGACAGCCTGGCCAGCATCAAATTGTTGCTTAGCATCCTTCAATGTGAATTATTTCAAATGTGCATGGGGTGAATGGTGCTGAGCATTAGCTGGCCGCTGAAGCTTGGGAAATTTGGCATCTTCTCTCAGTGACCCAAGGTGTTCCCTGATCCACTTGGATCACTGTTACAGTCAATTTGAACAACCTGCAAATTCCTTCCTAAGCTGACACCTTGGCAGCAGCAAATTTGAAATTATGCTACCAAATGTACTACAGATTCTTATTTTTGTTATGTTAACTAGCATTCCCTCATCTGAAAGTATCATTCTCATTTTATAATAATCACTACCTTTCCATGTGATGCAAATTGGAATCCTTTTCAGAATATAGACCTAGTAATGATTAAGGACCAATGATGTATTTTGGTCAAAATGGTGTTGTATCTTTAAGGGGAACTTTTAGGTGATGTCCCTATGCATTTGTTCCCTTTGTCCTTCTTGCATAAGAACATAATAAGGGATTATCTCTCAAGAGCAAGATCGTGAGAAACTTCTTCACCCAGAGATTGATGAATCCTTGCAACTGACTCATCTTAAGACTCAGTCACTAAGTATGTTCAAGAGAGAGATTGATAGATAGGATACAAAGGGAATCAAGGGATATGAGGGTTAATACAGGGAAGTGGAACTGAGGGAAGGCCTTGATTGTATTGATTGGAGGGATTGCCTACTCCTGCTTCTTTTTTGAATGTTCTCATTTTGTTGAATATATGAGCATGAGAGAGCAAGAGATTATCATGAACAAAGGAAATAGGAGCAGGAATGGGTAATTTGGCCTTTCGAGCCTGCTCTACCATTTAATAAGATCATGACTGATCTGATGATATGCTCAATTCCATCTACCTGTCTTTTCACCTTATCCCTTAATTCCCCTTCTATGTAAAATCTATCCAATTTTGTCATAAATATGTTTACTGAGGTTGCCTCTTCTGCTTCAAAGGGCAACAGATTCTATAGATTTATCACCCTTCGGGAAAAGCAGTTCCTTCTCATCTCCATCTTAAATCTACAACCCTAAATCTTGAGGCTATTCCCCCTAGATGTCATCTCACCTACCAGTGGAAACAGTGTAATTACCTCTATCTTGTCTATTGCTTTCATTATTTTGTATGATTCTATTAGATCCACTCCCCTGAATTCCCACAAGTACAGTCCCAGATGATCCAATCTCTCCTCAAAGGCTACCTCCCTCATTTCTGGAATCAAGTAGAGATTACAAGTATCAGCAACAGAAATGGTGTCGCAAGATGATTGCAAAATGCCTCAAGGACCTTGTGAATTTGGATCTTCCCTGACAGTAATTCAGAGATAACCAAATGACCAACAATCATCTGCCTTGAAGTCCATCATAAGCCCCTTTCACACTTGCATCCCTCTAAATTGGCTGTTCAGTGTCCTGGGATAGGAATGGGGGTTTGGCTTTACACACTTGACCACTCCTACTTGGACAGTGAACGCTTCCACACTTGCAAGGAGCCATTTTCCTGGTGACATCATGACGCATCAAGTGATGGTGGTCCTGCCCTAAATCCTGATCAATGTTTTATGATCAAAATTAATCATGCATAATTATAACATAATTAAGCTTTATGTAAGCACAGTATGAGCCCTTCAGCTCCTGTTGTTGTTGACCTATATAAATCATTATAAAGGTCCATGGGAAAGTGAAGACAATGAATAGTAATAGCAGGTGGGAGAGTTGGTAGCAGCTACAGTGTACAATTTATATAGTGTGGGGAAAGTTGGTAGCACTATTGCGTACAATTTAAACAGCGTGGGAAAGTTGGTAACGCTATCGTGTACAATTTATAAAGACTGTGGGGGGCGGGGTGGGAAGTGATGTTGGACCTACCCTCCCAGAATTCCGTGCAGCAGAGTAAGGGGTGTATGCCCAGCTGCATACATGGAGCATTCATAGAGGGGGTTTTTCTGCCACACAGCATTCTGGGAAGTCAGATCTGCCATTACTTTTTTTTCCCCACAGTCTTTATAAATTGTGTGCTTATAGTACTACCAATTATCCCACACTGTTTAAAAATTGTCCACTATTGCTATTTATTGCTGTTTATTGCTATTTATTTTTTCTCTCTCTCTCTCTCTCTCCCTCTCTCCCCCTCCACCCCCACTGTGACTTTCCCATGGCAAAGTTTATACCTTATTTTAATCTTCCTGTACTAACACAAAAACTTAGGTCATTTCAATCCCACAATGCAATTACCCCTTTCACACTTACCTGATTGCAACACTGGTGTCTACAGATGCCGGAGATTGTGCTAAGGGTCAAGGCCATCCATCTCTGCCATGAGATGTTGTCATCTGACACTGGCGTTGAGTTAATTTTTCTTTCATAAAGAAAAACGCCGATTGCCGTTTGATTCCTGGTAACACTTGCAAGTGTGAAAGGGGCTATAATTACCACTAGTTTGCTTTTGTAGTAAAATTCAAGGACATTTACTGGAAGTGCTGACTTTTTTCTCATCTTCTCTGTCTTTCCCTTTTTTTAGGGGGGGTGGGAATGAGAGGGAGAGAAATTCCACATGTATGTAGATTGCTGGAAGATATTGATATATTCTGTAACAGTCAGCGATGTTATCTCCTTTTTTACTGATGGAAAACAAAAAAAAATATTCAAAAATAAGACTATTTGAGGAAAATTAAATGGTTAGTGTAGGAATGGTACGCTTAGGTTAATGCAACACCACTACAATGCTAGAGACCCAGGATTGAATCAGTGCTATTGGTAAGGAATTTGTACATTCTTCCCATGTGTGCATGGGTTCCCTCCAGGTGCTCTGATTTCCTCAACCTTCAAAATATATGGGATTTTTAGGTTAATTGATATATTTGGGTAGCATGGGCTCATGGGCCGAAAGGGCCTAGTACTGTGCTGTATATTTAAATTAAAAATTCTCTTCCTTGTCCTCTAAGGAGAAGGCAATTTATAAACAGTGGTTTGCCTATATTCCAACCTTTACCAAAGTGCATAGATTATAGTGTCCTTATTTAGACATACAGCATGGTAACAGCCCCTTTCAGCCCATGAGTCTGTGCTGCCCAATTTTACCCCCAATTAGCCTACACTCCCAGTATGTTTTTGAACGGTGGGAGGAAACCAGAATCCCCGGCGAAAACCTACGTAGATATAGATTCCATCAAGTCAGCTTACACTGGATCACCTACCCATAGCCCCTGAATCTGGCCTCTTACACAAAAGGTGGTTCCTCATGTGGGCACTGGTCTCTGGCAGCTATTTAGGCCCCTCTGACATCCTTGGGAATTCCCCTACCCATTTCATTATTTCATCCTCCATTCATCCAGTTGCAGTACAACTCTGTTTGCAAGAGAATGCATAAGTGTAACTCTTTAAGCTGACTGCATTTGTAAGTATAGTTGGCATCCCTCGAAGAGACTTCAGTCAGTTGCCAGTAAATGAGAGCACTTGCAATAGGCCAAAAGGAAAAACAGAGCTGTAATTGACAAGAGTGCAGCATTACAGAAAAAATCCAAACAATATTGTTTAGTGAAGCTTTCAATTAAAGATGTAAAACTTTGTAAGACTTTTGCAAACAACATTAAAGTTATCCATGCTAGTGTTGAAATCTACCAAACCAATCCTCATGTGGATCTCTGATAAAAGGCCACCTTTGATATGCAGTTAATTTTGGCCCTCTCTTTGTTGTTGGGAAGCCCATAACCTGTTGAGCGTCATCTCCTCTGTCTGGCTTGTGTAGCTCATTTAATTTTAGCTTGTAGTATTGAGTCTTGAGCCACAGGGATTTTGTAATTATCAATATATTTTTAAAAATCTGAAAAGTTAATGTTCAATTCTGATGTGAATTTTAGCTTTTAAAGTTGCTGGAAGATTAAGAAAAAAATGCTATTATCTTAAAATGTGTCCAGTTACAGATAATCTAAATTTAGGTACTTTACCCTATCAACTTGTTTATTGACAATATATACAGATGATGTTCATTAAACTTGTTGCTTACTCACTCCAGTTGCATGTTTCAAGCATGAGGGTAAACATGTTTGACTGGTGTAGTTTTGAGCAATTCAATCTTGTTAACTGATATAGAGCAAAGTATGCAAATTACTTGCGGAGTAGTATTTTGATCTAGATTGCTACTGACCAACTAAGAATCCTTTTTGAATTATGCAACAGCAGAAGATTGGTTTCTTTCTGCCCATTTCACATTCCAAATCTACTTCATATATGAAAGAAGATAATGATTAACCTTAATAAATTTCATTTATTTAAAACAACTGCTTTCAAAAATAATTGAGATAAATCAGCTGAAATGACAAAACATTCTTCTTCAAAGTGCTTTGTTCCCTTGTTTAATAACTGGCAAACAGACCAAGTACCTGAAAATGAGTTTAAAACCAGCAGATGCAAGGATTCATGAAATGAAAACTATACTGGAAACATTGAGGCATATAGCATCTTTGAAAAGAGAAGGTTAATATTTCAGGTCTGAGACCTTTGTCAGAATTTTGAAAAAGAAAGAAAATGGGATCTGTTGTGCAGAACAAAAACTATGCACTTGAACTAGAGAAGGATCAATATCCTGGTGGACAGGTTTGCCCAAGCTGTTGGAGAGAGTTCAAGCTAGTTTGGCAGGGGGGTGGGAACTAAAGTATGAGTGCAGAGAATAGGGCAGAAAGTGGAAAGGATGATGCAACGTGTTATGGATTTGTGAGGAAGAACAACCAGGGGAAGAAGCATAAATGTAGTCAATTAGATGGTTTGAATTGTTTCTATTTCAATGAAAAGAGTATTAGGAATAAAGGAGATGGAGCATGGATCGATACATGGAATTGTGATGTTGTGGCCATTACAGAGACTTAGCTGACACAAGGACAGTATTGGCTGATGCAGGTACCAGGGTTTAGATGTTTTTAAAAGGGATAGGATGGGAGGTAAAAGAGGGGGGTAAATAGCATTACTGATTAGGGATAGTATCATGGCTGTAGAAAGGGAAGATGCTGAAGAGAGAGTATCGACTGAGTCAGTCTGTGTATAAGTCAGAAATAAGAAGGGAACAATCATTGCACTGAGAGTAGTCTATAGTCCCCCAAATAGCCCTCGGGATACTGAGGAACAGATAAGTTGGCAGATTTTGGAAAGGTGCAGATATCACTGGATTGTTGTTATGGGAGACTACTTCAACTTCCCTAATATTGATGGGCACTTCCTGACTGCAGGGGGGGATAGATGGGGCTTGAGGGTGTGTCAGGTGTATCCAGGAAGGATTCCTGATCAGCCGACAAGAGGAGAGGTCATACTGGATCTGGTACTGGGTAATGAACCCTGATCAAGTGGGGGAGCATTTCAGTGATAGTGACTGAGCTTTAGCATAGCTATGGACAAGGATGAAACAGAAAAAAATGGGGAAAATGTTTAATTTTTAAACAAACAATCAGAAAGGCTAAGTAAAAAAGGATTTTTTAAAAAAATTAAAGGAACTTAACAAGCTAAATTGATTTAAATTAAAAATAAATTTTAAAACTCAAAATGAAATTGAGAAAAACCGCATTGCCTGCGCCATGTCCCACTTCCTTGATCAATTGGGAAAGATTGCTATGGTCCTCCATTTCGGGGGGAAATCTAATCTGTGTGCAATACATTTCAAGTAAGGTTGCCACACCTTAAAGAATGTGTCATGGTTCTTCCTTACATTGTATGTGATTTTTTTTTCTCCTGGGGAAATGCAACTCTGCATTTCCATATTCCATTGTGTGGTATTTAATTGGGAGTTGGACTTCTATATACTTGGCTACTGCCAAGGTGACCTTCACAAAATAAATTTAGTATTTGGACAGTCTAAAACTCATGTCCCCAATGTTTCTCAGAAGGTATACTTCCGGATCCTGTGGAAAGTCCACTTTTCTAATTTTTTTTAAAGAATGTCTCCCAGGTCTTCCCAGAAAGATCTCGCCTTTGTACATAGCCAGATTATAACTGTGTTCATTAATGAGATGGGTCTATATGAGGCGGGATTCAATGGGTCCCTGCCTTTCTTCGGGATCACCATGATGATTTGGTGTTGAGAAGGACTCTGGGAGGGTATGCATGTTCTCCACCTGATCCAGCACATTCATAAGAAGGGGCATTTAAAGATCTTTGAGCTCTTTATAAGATTTAGTGGGGAAACCATCCTCCTCTGTGATTTTCCAGCCTGCAAGGAACTCGGGGACTATACAATCTCCTTTTTAGAGAAGGGGGCACTCAACTCCTTTCACTCTTTCTGATCCAAATCTTCCCCCAATTCAGATCTATATAATTCCTTATCAAACCTTCTAAATATTTCATTTATTTCCTTTGGTTTATATGAGATCTTGCCTTCCTCTATTTAAATCTCATTGATTGTTCTTGAGGCCTCTTCCACTCTCACCTGCCAGGAAAAGAATTTATGGGCTCTCTCCCCCAGCTCATAGTACTGCTGTCTAGATCTTAAAATCAACTTTTCTGTCTTGTATGTTTGTAACCTATTACATTTGAGATTTTTATTAATCAAATTCTTGCACTTTTCTTCTGTGCCCACTCTTTGATAATCCTTTTCCAGTTGAGCTATCTTCTTTTCTAAAGCATTAACCTCCTTAATGATCCTTTTTGATCCTCTTGGTATAACTGATTATTTGGCCCCGTAAATAAGCCTTCAATGTGTCCCATATCAGAAAGTTATCCTCAGTAGAGTAGCAGTTCATCTCACAGAATGATTCCATCTGGGCTCTGACGAAGCTACAAAATTCTA
This sequence comes from Narcine bancroftii, assembly GCF_036971445.1. NCBI lineage: Eukaryota > Metazoa > Chordata > Chondrichthyes > Torpediniformes > Narcinidae > Narcine > Narcine bancroftii. The sequence continues at coordinate 128,262,698 of NC_091472.1, forward strand.
GTTTTCCCTACAGCAACTTATTTAGATGCCATCTATACATCGAGGCCTGCTTATCTGGCATTATGATGGATAAAGTCAAGGGTGAGTGGTCTGATAGTAGCCGAGTCGTGTATCCAGCTTCCACTATCCTTCCCTCCAATTGGGCCAATTTGGCTGACACCAAATATAAATCAATTCTAGTGTAGGAATCATGTTGTAAAATAAGTCATTCTTTTCTTTCGGATTCAGCCTTCTCCAGAAATCAATGAGATTCATTTCTTTTGGCAAAACAGATGAAGGAAGAAGGAAGTTTACATAAGATTTAAGAAACAAAAAACAGGAAGGGTTCATGAGAATTATATCATAGCCAGGAAAGAACTTAAGGCAGAAATTAGGAGAGCTCGAAGGGGGAATGAGAAGGCCTTGGCTTTTTATGTATATGTAAGGAACAGAAGGATAACAAGAATGAAGATAGGGCCACTTAAGGATAAAGGAGTCAATGTGTCTCGAGGTGGAAGAAGTTGGTGAGGTCTTAAATGAATTCTTTGCTTCAGAATTCACCAGATAAAAAGATCTTGGTCAAGATGAGGTCAAGCTTGTTGAGATTAGGAAAGAAGAAGTGCTGGATCTTCTTAAAAATGTTGGTAATGATAAATCCCGAGGGAAAAGCGAGATGTACCCCAGGTTGCTGTGGAGAGGAAAGAGATAGTTGGGACATTGGCAATGATTTTTGCATCCTCCTTGGCTACAGGGGGGAGGTGTAGGAGGATTGAGGAATGGCAAATGTGGTCCCCTTTTTATAAAAAAAAAAAGGTAAATGGGAGAATCCTGCCAATTATAGACCCATAAGACATCAGGGGTGTGCAAACTATCAGAAAGGATTCTTAAGGACAGGATTTTTGAGCATTTTGAAAAATATAATCTTCTCAGGTATAATCAGAATGGCTTTGTGAGGGGAAGGTCATGCCCATGAGCCTAAATGAGTTTTTTTGAGGAGGTAACAAAAGAAATTGATGAAGGTAGGGAGGTAGATGTGGTGTATATGGATTTTAGCAAGGCATTTGACAAGATCCCCCAGAGTAACTTTTCAGAAAGTCGTGAGCCAGAATTGGCTTGCATGTAGAAAGCAGAGAGTAGTCGTGGTCTGAAATTATTCTGCCTGGAAGTCAGTGACTAATGAAGTTCTGCAGGAATCTGTTCTGGAACCCCTGCTGTTAGTGATTTTTTTAAATAAATGACCTAGATGAAGAAGTGGAAGGATGGGTCAGTAAGTTCCGAATGATATGAAGGTTAGAGGAGTTGTGGAGAAGGTTGTCGTAGGTAACAAAAGTATATAGACAAAATGCAGAGTTGGGCAGAAAAGTGGCAGATGGGGTTCAATCTGGTTAAGAGTGAAGTGATGCATTTGGAAGGTCAAACCTGAACTCCAAACCTGTCTTCAAAATGGGGTTTCAACAGGATTAATGGTTGTACATTTAACAGTGTGGAAGAAGGGAGGGACCTTTGGTCCAAATCCATACATCTCTAAAGGTTGCCATGCAGGTGATAGGATAGTTAAGAAGGCTTCTGGGATGCTGGAATTCATTAGTCGCGGGATTGAGTTTAAGTTCAGAGGTTATGTTCCAACTTTACAAATCCCTGATGAGACCACACTTAGAATATTGTGTTCATTTCTGGTCACCTCATTACAGGAAGGATGTGGAAGCTATGGAGAGGGTTCAGAGGAGATTTATCAGAATGTTGTCTGGTTTGGAAAATGTCTTAATGAGGTATGGTCAGCAGAGCTAGGAGTTCCCTCTTTGGAATTCAAGATCCTGAAAAGCATAGATAAGGTAGACAGCCAGCACCTTTTTTCGCAGGGCAGAAGTAGCAAACGCTAGAGAACATCTGTTCTCTAGGGAGGAAAATTTAGGGAAGATTTCAGGGTTTTTTTTTAACTTCCAAGAGTTGTGGGTGCCTGGAATGCCTTGTTGGGGGAGGGGGAAAAGGTGGGGGGAGAGCGTAGAAACTGAAACATTAGGGGAATTTAAGAGACTCTTAGGCACATGATTGAAAGAAAAATAGAGGGTTACAAGGTAGGTAGGGTTTCATTTTTTTTTTGTAGGAATATATTGGTCAGCCCAACATCGAAGACTGAAGGGCCTATATAAACTGTGCTGCAATGATCTATATTCTAAGTAATGTAATTTCTAGTTGTTTGGAAGCATGGATAGGTCAAAACGAACAATATTATGGAGAGAGATCATGTCAAATGGATCAAGAAGACAGTACTACCAGATTTAATTTCATTTCTGAATATTATTGTCAATTATCCCCTTTGTGTATTTGGTTAGGAATTGAAAGTGGTAAAGCACCCATTTCCCACCATCTAATCACCTGCAGACATATTTCTGTTTAATCAGTTTCATACCATAAAGAACAACAGTGTGGATATGAACTTCATTGCCTGAGATAATGAATGGTTAGTGGAAGGCTGCTGTCTTTAATGGAGGGATCTGCAGGTGGCTTTACATAATAAGATGTGGCACCAACTTGATACAAGAATCAGGTTTTTTGAATTAAACAAACCTACTTTAGGTGTTCGTTCTTATATATGCAATTGAAATAAATTTTTTAGTCTATAATTTGTTTCAAATCTGAGAGATCATTTAAAACCATTTCTGATCCTAATTTCTCTTTTAAATAAGCTCTCAACTGAAAGCAACAAAATAGTGTATTTTGAGGAATATAATATTTAATTATTAATTGATCAAAAGACATCAATCTACTGATTTGAAATTCCTTTATTCATAATTTTTTAAAATTATGTTTTGAAAAAAATTAATAAAGGATTAATTAATGGCATTTTTAATGAAAAAAGATTTCTATCAATTTCTAATTAACTTTATTCCAAACACTAAGCAAATGTTTTAAAATCTGAACATCTTTTAAAGATTTTGATTCCCATTTATAAATAAACTCTTCTGTTATAATTTCTCCTATCTTATTTAATTCAATATCCACCCAAGATGATTTAGTTTTAACATAGTAACTACAAATCTTAATTGTTCTGCCTTGTAATAATTTTAAAAATTAGGTAGTTTGTAGTCCCCCTTGTTCATATTTACATGCTAACTTTTCAAATGAACTTCTTACCATTTTCCCTTTCCAGAGAAATTTCCTAACTTGTTTATGTAAATCTTGAAAATTTTTTGAGGTATTGATATAGGTAAAGTTTGAAATAAATATTGAATTCTTGGAAAAAATATTCATTTTAATACTATTAACTCTTCCAATCAACATAATTCAAAAGAAAAGTGGAAAGAAAATTTAGATACGATAATAAATCAGCAGGATTGGGAAAATCTATGTAAAGAAGTTATGTCTAATACTATTAATGTAAGATATAGATTACTCCATTATAATTTTTTAGATTATTTTTTAGATTCTGAATAGATGGAGATCGAATTTATTGAATCAATGTTTTAGATGTGGAACAGAAATTGGAACTTTTTTTCATTCTTGTTTGAAGGTTAATTCTTTTTGGGTTTCTGTTAGTAAATTTTTACAACAAATCACTGGAGTGATTTTTCTGTTAAAACCTGAATTACTGATGTTGGGAAATTTTGAAAGTGTTGCTTCTAAATTATTGTTGTCAGATTCTCAATTAAAATTTGTTAAGATAGCTTTAGTAATAGCAAGAAAATGTATTGCTGTGTAACATGGAAATCCAATGTTTCATTAACATTAGACAAATGGCTGAGATTCAAATTTGTATTCCTATAGGGAAAAAAAACTTACAATTTGAGGGGCAATTGGTTACCGCTCAGGAAGGTTCTGTTTGGTTTCAGAGAGAGATTTGTTACTCGTTGGTCACACACACAAACTGACTGACTTCCATCAGTCACTTTAGTGTCTTTCTGAAGAAACTTGCCCCATCAGGGTTTTCCAAATGATAACCTCTTCTTCTGCAGGTCACCACAGAGTTCCCACAGGGTTTTCAACAGGCTGAACTCCGAACTCAAAAGCTGTCTTAAAAATAGGGGTTCAACAAGCTGCCAGTTGGCCATGACTGCAGAAACGAGTTTTCTCTCTCTCTCTCTCAGAAAAAGCATATTTAGTCTTTTGCAAAACCACATGACTTTCGTAAAATAGCAAGCTGCAACCAGACAGATTGTGGCACTGGACCCAAACTTCTGAGTCTGTTCATCTGATGCTTTCAAAACAATAATCCATTTACACCCGCTTTTGAAATTCTTTAGCAAAGCAGTCTTGTTTTATTGTCTTTGCAAAGGCTCTCAGTGCCTGCACGACCCACTTTCAGCAAAGCTCTTGCATTTTAAATGAGATGTGTTTTGTGAAGTGTTTGTATTTGTTTGTGACCTACACTATCCCCCACAATCTTATCTCTTTCAAAAAACATATCTATATCCAATAATCTGTCACAGCTTCAGTAGAGATGGTAGAGAGTTTCAAGTTTTTGGCTATAAATATTACCATCTATTTGTCCTGGTCCAACAATGCTACTTCCTTAGAAGCCTAATGAAATTTGACACCGCCCCCCCCCCCCCCCCCCCCAATGTCTTTTACCAGTTTTTTGTGTTGCACCAAAGGAATGATCCTGTCCAGATGCATCACGCCATAATATGGGAACTGTTTTGGCCTGTGTTATTAAGCATGCAATGCAGCGGAAGTGGTATATGGTGGGAGTTGCGGGTGTCGTCGTTGGAAGTTGGTTGAAGCAGCTCAAGGAAAATAAAGTTGGTTAAGTGTTAAACCCACGTAAAGTCTTTCTTCTTGAAAGAAGAAGCATAGCATGGTGTCAGAAGTGTCTGAATGAGTAAGAGAAGACAATAGTTTGTAAACATGAATAAGTTAAGTCCTTCCACACCAATGCAGTTTACCGATAATCTAGCTGATAATTGGAAATGCTTCAAATAGCGATTCAACATTTATTTAAAAGCTAGTGGAATGGGAGAGACCAATGGAAAGCGTTTATGTTTCTACACATGATGGGTGAAGATGCCTTGGACATCTATAACAGTTTTCAAATTGATGAGACAGCTTTCATGTTGGACTCTCTGGTGGCAAAATTTGAGGAGTATTTTGTTCCAAGTAAAAACATCACGTTTGATTCAAGTTTTTCTTCTGTGACCAGAACAAGGTATGATCTTTGACCAATACATAGCTGAGCTTCACACACTGAGTAAGTCCTGTGAATTGGAGATTTGAAAAATTCACTCATTAAAGACAGAATAGTTTGCGGAATTCCCAGATAATGGACTTAAAGGAAGACTATTACGTGAAAAAATTTGACTCTGGAAAAGGCTGTATATCTGTAGGGCAGCAGAGGCCACATGAGCACAAGCTAAGGAGCTGCACAGGATAGACCCAACAGTTATGGAGCTGTACAGACAGACACAACAATGCATGCGATTGAAAAAAGATAAGCAGAACACCAGTAGTTTCCCAAAGCAACAACAAAGCAAAGTGGTAAGCACACAGAGCAAATGCAGCAGGTGCAGAAGTAGGCATATTCCAAAGATGTGTCCTTCCTATGGAAAGACCTGCAATAAATGTGGGAAGAAGAATCATTTTGCAAATGCTATAAAACCAGGATACTAAGAAAAAGCTATATACAGTAGATGAACAACTGGAGGAATTCTTCATGGATTAACTACAAACTACTGCTGGCAAAATGGAATGGATCGTTCCAGTGGCTGTGAATGAAACAGTAATTTCATTTAAACTCGACACCGGCACCCAGGTGAATCTGTTATCTATGGACGAATACAAGACCTTCACCATAAAAAGCAAGATTTATCCTGTGAAATTAAGTGATTATCTACACTGGAGAGAATGTTCCAGTAAAAGGGGGCTGTGTGGTGATCTTCAAGCATAAATGGTGGCATCTAAGGTCACAGTACTGTTTGTAGAAAGGAGACTGCAGCCAATATTAAATCTGTGTGTATGTGAAGAGCTCGACCTGGTGAAAAGAGTTTTCATATTGTTTCACAGACCAAAGATGAGCACATGGATGAAGCAATACCTTAAAGAATTAACCTCATTACACGACATAAATGACAAATTGAAAAATGAGTTGGCCTTCTTACACCACTAGAAGACCAAAACTGGCAGTTACAAGAACATCTGGAACTTGCTGAACCAAACTGCAGCAAACAATGAAACGAGCAGAAACATAATCAGAAGTGGAAGCTGAACTTGCCCAATGAATTACAACTCGGACAAAGGCCAAAAGGCTGCATGGTAGCATAGAAGAATGTTTGAGACATTTAAAGACTCAGCTTGACTCTAATGAACAACTTCAGCTGCATCTAAAATAAATAATGACTGCATTAGAGGTTAAGAATATATTGATACAAGAATCTGTACTCTTAAGAAAACAACTTGTAGGGTCTCTTCATGATAAGGAATTGGAAAATGCAAGGCATCTTCTTTCAACTACAAAGCTTAAAGGAGCTACCACACTGTCAAAAGAGGAACTGGGAATGATGTTGCCCACTGCAGTAACTGTGGCCAAGATTGTGAAGCCTGGAATGAAGCTCACAGAGTTTTACAATGAATATATTGAAGCCCAAGATCAATTGCTATTTGCAAAACTGAAAAGTAAGAGAGTGAATAAATATTTGGATGAAATTGTGAAAGAAGTGGAGCTGAAAGCTCCGCTTCTGAAGTGCCAGCGTGAAGAACATGAATCTGTGGCAAATCTCTCCACTAAATTAGAAGATGCCGCTTACAAAATGCACTGATGAGACGAATAAGCATGCTTCATTACTCAATGGAGAATCAGAGATACAAAATTCAAAGGACAGATCTTTTACAGCAGAATAGGGTGCTTTTGATGGAACATATTTTACGTGAAGATAATTTTAGTTCTGCTGACATAAGCAGTTGTTCTGAAGTGATTTCTCAGCTTCTGGTGACCTATCAGAATGTTGGGGAACTGCAACAGCAAAATCAACAGTTACTGGTGACTGTGAATTTGCTGATAAACAGGAACCTCTTCATGGATTTCTGAACTTCATCTGAATCTTGCAGATGCCCTGAATGAACTTGAACAACTTTGTGAAGCCAGAAGTCATCGGCATGATTGGTGTATCGGTTAGCATAATGCCTTTACAGCGCCAGTGATTGGGACCGGACCTGAATTTGAATCCCATGCTGTTTGTAAGGAGTTTGTATGTTCTTCCTGTTTCTGCATAGGTTTTCTCCGGGGTCTCTGATTTCCTCCCACCCTTCAAAAATGTTCTGGGGTGTAGGTTAATGGATGTAAATTGGGTGGCACAGACTCGTAGGGCTGAATTGGCCTGTTACAGGGTTGTATGTCTAAATTTAAAATGAAAAAAATGCAACTGGTGGAAAGATGGTTTTGTTATAGTATGCATGTAGTATTGTGTTTTTGTTTTCTTTTTAAAAAGGGAAAGATGTGTTATTATGCATGTAAATAAGAATTAAATTTCCCAGCATGCCAGGCGGAAACCAGAAGTGGTATATAACAGGAGTAACGGGCATTGTTGTTGGAATTCAGTTGAAGCAGCTCAAAGAAAATAGTCTGTTAAGTGTTAAACCCACATAAAGTCATTCTTCTTGAAAGAACAAGCATAATGTGTCCAAGACTGCAAGCAGTTGCAAATAGTTTTGAATGTAGCTTGAGCTTTCACACAAACCAACTTCCCCTCTATCAACCCTGTGTACATTTAGTGTTCCTTCAGGAAAGCAGCTAACATTTTAAAAATCCCACCCCAGTTGCACTCTCTTCTCTGCCACCTATCAGGTAGAAGAATCATGAGTTTGAAAACTTGCACCACCAGATTCAAGGCTAGTTACCTTCTCACTGTTATCAAATTATTGAGTGGACCTCTCATCAGTAAAATGATGCTGCCCTTGAATGGTTTTAACTGAACTTTTTCTCTGTAACTATTTATTTTCATTGTGTTATACTTAAAAGATAAATTGACAATTCAATTTAATGTTTCTGAGTGAAGATGTGTATGTGGAGGTGATAATAAAGTAAGACATGCAGTTGATATGAATATGTGCATCTAATAATAAAGGTGTTTACATTTTGATCTCAAAATTTACTAAATACTTCCATTATTATTTTTTATATACACCAAGAATATTATTTAGTCATTATTTGAAACTCTCGCTGAGGTACCACAATGCATTTGTCATACTTTTATGATATTCTGCAATCTGCTCACAATTGAGCTCACAAATTATAGCTTTGACAGTGCACTCTGGGCAGAGCCTCACTGTTCAAAGCTATTGCTGGAGAGCCTGAAGTGGTGCTGAAACTTTTGGTCAACTGAGGGCTGGAAGAGTGCAGCTAGGACTAACCTGAGAAAAGTAAAATAGCACAACCCCGAGGCATGCAAGCGTGAGTGGCTCATTGGTCAGCAGAAGATCTGACATTATCCTGCAAATGTTTTGAAAGAAATCAACTGTTTCAGGTGAAAGAAAAATAGGCATATCTACATGCTCTCAAATGTACCATTGATATATTTAGTAGGTAACATGCTGTGACAAGATTATTATTTTTTATATTATATTTTTTAAAGGAGATAGATTGTGCGGGTTTAGTGTGGGTCATAAACAAACAAACACTTCACAAAACGTATCGCATTTAAAATGCAAGAGCTTTGCCGAAAGCGAGACATTGAGGCACCAGTGATTTTGCAAAAACTTTGAAGAATGCCTATGAAGACTTTACGAGTAGCTGTTAATTGGACTGATGCTGTGGAGTAATGGACTATTGTTTTGAAAGCAACAGATGAACAGGCTCAGGAGATTGGGTCTGTATCCTTGGGGGTGTCGTGTGGTTTTGCAAGCAGAGAGAGAGAGAAAAAAAGACCTAATGGGCTTTCGCTGAGAGAGAGAATTCAGTTGGAGTTCTGCAGTGGCTTTTGGAAGCTGCAACATGACAAGCTGGCAAGCTTGGTTGAAAACCCCATTTTGAAGATGGATTGTGAGATCTGAGTTCAGCCTATTGAAAAACTTTTGTGGTCCTTACAAGAGGAAATGGCTGACTAGAGGGTTTCTCCAGAAATAAGGGAAATAAGAAGATCTCTGTGGTTACCTGGAAGAAGAGGTTATCATTTGGAAAACCCTGATGGGGCAAGTTTCTTCAGCAAGACACTGAAATGACTGATGGAAGTAAATCAGTTTGTGCATGTCCAACAATTAATGAATCTCTCTCTGAAACCAACAAGAACCTTCCTGAGTGGTAAGCAATTACCTTTGAGCACCAGAATTTGGTGAAAATTAATAAATGTTTAATTCTGTGCACAGTTATAAGAATTGCCAGATACCGGTGAACTTAGAGAAGTGAGACTGGACTGTGAATCAAAAAACTTTCCTGAACATGTGTACATTACATATGTGTGCACTTAGAATTAGAAGGAGGTTAAGTTAATAGTAATAGTTATTGATCCTGTTTTTGTTTAAAGAAAATTAAAACTACCTATGTTTAAGTAACCATTTGTCTTGGTGAGTTTCTATTGCTGCTGGGTTTTGGAGTCCTCTGGGCCTGTTACAATATGGTCACTGACAATACTATCTGCCAAGATTTATGCATTTGTGCTTGTTACATTCCCTCAATGAGTGCATGAAGGAACTTAAGTAAAATGTCTCTCAGCAGTACAAAAATAAAACTTCGCAATTTGAAATGTTGATTCATCAGAGACTGTTTGAAGAGGGAAGGTAATGTGATTTTTTTTTTCACAGCTGAGAATAAAAAGATTTCAATTAAAACAACACATTGTTTTAAGGCATGTTCATATGGCAGACAAAAACCGAATTAAATGAAGACAAATCAAAGTACTTTGGCCAAGATGTTCAATTTTAGGAAGTCTCTTTGTTCTTTTACGTGTATAAAACAAAGAGGAATGTGGGACCAGATGAATCTCCCTGCAATATCCAGTACAATTTTGTAGGAGGAATAGTTGAAAGGAAATAATCTGAAAAAGATTCTCAGGATTGACTGATTTCTTGATCCTGTGCTTGATTCTTGATATGCATTCTTGATATGCATTTCAGCCTGTAATATGAAAGATTTTTGTAGGAAATGACTGGTAAATCTGAGATCAGAGCCATGATTCAATCAGTTTTTATGAACCGTAGATCAGAATGAAATAAAGGAAAGCTCTAATTAGAATCTATAACCTTCATTTGACACACCAGAATGCTAAGACTTAGTAATAGCTAAGATTTTTCACTTCTCAACAAATTAATATTTGATCACTAAAGCCAGGTAAATATTTCTTCTGTTCAATTTTAATTTGTTATGGGTTATATATAAATATGTCTTTAAAAGAGATAGATTGTGGGGGGGGGGGGGGGGGGGTTAGTGTAGGTCACTTTACAGAGTAACACTTCACATCACATTTAAAATGCAGGAACTTGGCTGAAGCCAGACATGCAGGCACCTGTGGCTTTGCAAAAGACAATGGGACTGCTTTGAAGGAACTTCAGAAGTAGGTGCAAATGGATCAAAGCGCAGACTCAAAAGTGCTGATAAAGATCTTTCAAGGATGGGTTAGCCTTGCAAGAATTTCTGGTTTTTACAAGCAGAGATAGAGGAAAGAACCAACTGGATTTTTCTTGGAGTGAGAGGGAGAGACAGTTCTGTATTGGCTTGTGGAGGCTGCAACATAGCAAGCTGGCATCTTGTTGAAAACCCACTTTGAAGATGGGTTGTGTTCTGAATTCAGCCTGTTGAAAACCCTTGTGGTCCTTGTAAGTGGAAATAGCTGGTTTGAGAGTGTTTCTCCTGAAATAAGGGAAACAAGAGGAACTCTGTGGTGACCCGAAGAAGAAGAGGTTATCATTTGGAAAACCCATGATGAGGAAAGTTTCTTCGGCAAGACACTGAAGTGGCTGATCGGAGAGAATCAGTTTGTGTGTGTGTCCAATGAGCAACAAATCTCTCCCTGAAGTGAACCAGAACCTTCCTGAGCAGTAGCCATTTAACTTTAAGCACCAGTGCCTGGTGAAATTTCATAAATGTTAATTCTGTGCACAGTATAAGAATTGCCTGATACCAATGAACTTGGAGTAAGAAGTGAGATTGGACTGTGAATCAAAGAACTTACCTGAACATGTACACATTACATACACAAGAGCTTAGAATTAGAAGGGGGTTAAGTTAATAGTAATAAATTAAAGTTTGATCCTATTTTTTGTGTTTCAAGAAAATTATTGCTGCTGGGATTTGGGGGTCCTCTGGACTCGTAACAAATTTTTACACTTTATTGCTGAAACTTTTTTTTGGCTTTTGAAATCCTTCAATTGTGCAGTTTCTACTCTGCTGGTATACTGCTAGGATCTAATTGCTGCAACAAATCAATAAGCAAAGGGGTTGAAGAAGGTTTAAAAATATTTTCATAAAGCAAGGTTGTAATTTTGGGCCATTATAAGATTAAAAGTTTTTGGTTTCTTCCTTGGAACACTTGCCAATATCAACCATTTTCTTATTTGCATATTAGTTCAGTAAGACAACACACTGTGTCATATAAAGTTCCATTAACAACTTTTTTCCAGCTCTGCCTACCCACCAAATTTAAGCTGACTGTTTATTTACTTATTGCTTGCACTTTAAGTCCATTTTTCAATTCTCCAATATAATTGTACATTTTGTCCAGCAAATGGAAATAATGATCCCCATGAGTATATTTTAAAAAAAAACAACCCTTTCCTGTACACAGTTCTTAGATATGAGGCACTGTACAGTAAAGCAGAAATTAAAGATGATCTCACTACTCTGGAATGTATTTTTTTTCCTCATTTGAACACCAGTAAGACTCATCTTTTTTTGTCCTTTTCTAACTCTATCTGATTTTGTTTTCTTCTGGCACTCTGCCACGGATATCTTGTGTTATTGTGGAGAATGATACTTTATTGAAGTAAAGAAATTCTTATTTTGGATAATGTTTGCAAAAAAAAAAGAAATGTGGATTTTCAATCCAGCAGGAAGGAGTAACCATTCTTTAAACTTTTAAATACCGGTAGTTGATGTAAGATATTATCGCACAAATTTGGTTCTCCATGATATGATTTGATTCCATTTCACTTTAGAGAGGACTAGAAAAGAATCAATGTATAGACGAGTAACTACTATACAAATTATTTATACTTGTATCCTGTATATTTGTGCTTAATGAATGCAAACATCTATCCTCCATGTCATGTTTCTACTCTCGTAACATGCTGAACAGAACCTTCTGCCACCTTAATCCTGGAAAATATTTTGATAACAACTTAAATTTTCATTGTTTCCTTTTACATAAGAATTTACAATTCTGCAGAATGAAATTCCTTATTTTATTCATTTAAATTATTTCACCTATGTAACTTTACAAACCGCACCATTCAAAATTTAGTTTTGCACAATCAGTAGAGGTATTGGTTTGCAGGAGTGATGCTAAATGTTTGGTTATCATGTTTCGTCCAAAGATGATCAATTTAATGAAGTAATTCGTGCTCATAAAACTCATAATTCGTTGTCTATTTTTGTGGGAAGATAAATGATGTGGGGGAAAAGGGAATTGTTCTGGACTAGGCAGGATTCTATTAACCTTGTATCTTGATAATGATAATCTTGTGTTTACATTTATAAAATGAGATGAGAACTGGGTTGAATTTGAAATGCCCAGCTACTATGTTTCAAGTTATGTAAGAATGGGGACATTGGCAAAATAATTATTTTTAAAGTTTGTTTGAGGGAAAATATGATATAAAATATGCAGTTCTAAAATGCATGCAAGAGCAGAAGACTCTAAATGCACATGTGTGAATCTTTGACAGTGAAAGGTCACTCTGGGTGAGAGGTTACCAAAGCATTTGAGATCCTGGGATTGATCAATAAAGGCTTTAAGCATAAAAAATGAGTTAGTTAAATGTATTGAAAACCCAAGAGTGTTGCATCCAATTTTGATTGGTACACCCTTGAAGGATTGGAAGGTGCTAAAGTTTGCAGAAAAGATTAACTGAATTACTCTATTGAAGAAGATGTTAAGATTGGAATGGAGAAACTGTAGTTATTTAGAGCAAATACAGATGAAAAGAGACATGGAGTTGTATATGGTTGTAACTGATGCATGTACTCAAAGGGCACAGATTTAAAATTTTGGGCAAAAGTTAACAAGGTGGGTGCAAGGGAAAACAGAATCTGGAATTTGCTACCATTGGCATGATGGTACCAATGCCATCGAGGAAATTTGATTATCACCTGAGAGTGTAATTTGCAGGTGTATGGTGAAAGAATGAAGTAGACTTCACAGGTCAAAGAGTCTTCTATGCTTTAACAAATCTAATTCCTTGCAAAAAGAAATCGAATTTAGCCTCTTAACAAAGCTAATGCTATTTACTCCTCGCGATTTGATATAAATTTGACTTTGGATGTTAAAGGAACAAGGAAATGATTCTAAGTTATTTTATACCTGCATACTATTTGATTAAATGTATTTTCCCTTGACTTTCTTTCCTCAATACCTTTCTCTTGAAGAGTGATATGCATTTCCAAAGTCACCTGTCAAATATGTGAATTACAATTAGACATTCTACATGTGTGTATCTTGATTGATGTTCCTTGATAATTGCCACAAGCAGCAGTGTTAGAGTGTGGCATGAATGCTGAGACTCATTTTAAATCTGGCAGTCTCTACTTTTCATCCTCTCTATTGCTGTTTACTGTGTATATCTGTGAATACATGGAATGTGCTTAAATACAAATAGCTATGAAGATACAATGTGATACTGATTACAGAAACATGGATCAAAAATGGCTGGTCTTCTTTGGCTTGGCTTCGCGGACGAAGATTTATGGAGGGGGTAAAAAGTCCACGTCAGCTGCAGGCTCGTTTGTGGCTGACAAGTCCGATGCGGGACAGGCAGACACGATTGCAGCGGTTGCAGGGGAAAATTGGTTGGTTGGGGTTGGGTGTTGGGTTTTTCCTCCTTTGCCTTTTGTCAGTGAGGTGGGCTCTGCGGTCTTCTTCAAAGGAGGTTGCTGCCCGCCAAACTGTGAGGCGCCAAGATGCACGGTTTGAGGCGTTATCAGCCCACTGGCGGTGGTCAATGTGGCAGGCACCAAGAGATTTCTTTAGGCAGTCCTTGTACCTTTTCTTTGGTGCACCTCTGTCACGGTGGCCAGTGGAGAGCTCGCCATATAACACGATCTTGGGAAGGCGATGGTCCTCCATTCTGGAGACGTGACCCATCCAGCGCAGCTGGATCTTCAGCAGCGTGGACTCGATGCTGTCGACCTCTGCCATCTCGAGTACTTCGACGTTAGGGGTGTAAGCGCTCCAATGGATGTTGAGGATGGAGCGGAGACAACGCTGGTGGAAGCGTTCTAGGAGCCGTAGGTGGTGCCGGTAGAGGACCCATGATTCGGAGCCGAACAGGAGTGTGGGTATGACAACGGCTCTGTATACGCTTATCTTTGTGAGGTTTTTCAGTTGGTTGTTTTTCCAGACTCTTTTGTGTAGTCTTCCAAAGGCGCTATTACAGAAACATGGATCAAAAATGGCTGGTAACACTCAGGAAACTGCACATGCTGGAATCTCCAGTTAAATAATCTACTGGAGGACTTCTGGGTAGAGCAACATCCAAAAGGGCTGGATTGGATATTAAATATTTTTGGAATCAATGTAGGAAAGAGGGGTGTCAGTATTGGAGAAGGAAAATGTTGACACCATGAAAGCACTAGAAAATTTGACGGATCCTAAAGAAGGTAAATCTCTGGGTGCAGATGAGATGTATCTAGATATTTGGAGGAAAATATAGGATGGAGGATGACCAATAAATTTCTGTGCTTTTAGAAATGAATGTGGTGCCAGAGGTCAGGAAATTAGCAAATGTTGCACCTTTGTTCAGTTCAAACATATTTTTGGACTAATGAAAGGGCAATTGAAATTTGCTGCTTTTTGCAAATTGATGGTTTTCATTTCTACTGATCCTGTATATTTTCAAATATTTGCAGAACTCTGGGGTAATTCTTAGGAATAGGATGAGAGGAATATCAGAGATGCAAGATTGAAAATGCTGAAATCTGAAGGATAAGATTAACTGGTGGAGGAACTTGAGAGGGTCATGCAGCATCTATAGAGGCAAGGATTAGTTGAAGTTGTGGGTCTTAACTCAAAATGTGGACTATCCCTTTGCCTTCACAAATGCTGAATTACTCCACAGTTTGTTTCTTGCTTGGGAGGAATGTAAATTGTATTTTGTGTAAGCCAGTAGATTTTATGTGACCAGAATGAGAAAAATCTATTTTTAAACTTCAGTGTGTAGGGTAGGACACAGAAATTATCTGGATATGGATGACAAGTGTCAGGCACAGAAATATTTATCTTATAGATACATACAACAAAAACAAGCTCTTTAGTCTACCAAGTCCACATTGACTATCAAGCACCATTTATTGTAAAAGCATACAAATGTGTTGTCAACCTGTAATGTGCACCTGGCTGAAAATTTGAAGTTGCTAGTTACAAGGCATCATCTATTTAGCCACTAAGTCATTGAAAAAAATACTGAAATGGAGGAGCATGCACATCATTCTTGAAGAGAAGTGGAAGACCTGGTGGAAACAATTGAAGAAGGGACTGATTTTATGCAAAGACATCCTCTACAGGACAAGAAAACTTTCAGCATGTAGCCCAATTTGTAGGAATTTGGATCCGTACCAGAAGAAATTTCCATGACTTGACTATATATATTCAAGTGAAACCTCCACATCCAATTTGTTTTTGTTCTACAGGAAATGGTTTTGATTTTCTACATTCAGTCTTCATGTATTTTATGACAAAATGTGAACACTTATGGACTTACAGAAGTTTATGCATTCATCCACAAAAACATAGACAAAGAAATAAGGTGAGTGGTTTAGATCAAGGTCAAACTGAGCATTAGCCAGTAGAATATTGTTGACTAAATACTGCTTAATGACTCTTTGAATACACATTTGATCACTTTATTTACAATTGAGAAGAGACTGGGCAGTAATTAATAAATGGATTTTATACTCCTTTTGTGAACAGGATTTGGACAATTTTCCACATTATTGTAAGCCTGTAGGAATAGTTTGGCTACAGATGAGGTTAGTTCTGGAGTGCAACTTTTCTGCACTCCAGTCCTATCCCATGACATTATGTGGAGTGAATTGAAATGACTGAAGACTGCCTACTCTGATAGTAGAATTGTGAATGTAAGCAGAAATAGATTGCCATTTAGCAAACTGCTGAATGGGTTTGCAAATGATTTGGGGTTGTCTTTATTCCTTAACAATGGTTTGGGGCAGCAGGCATTGATGGGTATGTTTTTGAAGCAGCTATCTCCTGTGAGTCACTTAAGTGACCATCACCATTCTTGTCTACATTGGCAGGACTTTACAATATTGAATTGACTTATTGTTTGTGAAATCATTTAGTTTTTGCTGTTCTTCACTCATGTAGTCTGTTTTGCAGTTTTACCTTGCTTTAAGGTATTCTTTCCTTATTGAACTTGTTTTGATCTTGTGACAGATTATGTTATATGTATATAGATAAGTTTTAAAGGAGATAAATTGTGGCAGGTTTTTTTAGTTAGGTCACACACCGATACAAACACCAAAACAGATCTCATTTGAAATACTGGAGCTTTGATCAAGCCAGACAGTCCAGGCTCCGAGTGCCTTTGCAAAAACTTTGAAGGATGCCTATAAGGACTTCACAAGTAGGTGTTAATTGGACATGCTGTGGAGTAATGGATTATTGTTTTGAAAAGCAACAGATGAATGAACCCAGAAGATTGGGTCTGGTGCTGTAGTCTGAATGCAGTTTGCTGTTCTAAGAGGATCATGTAGTTTTCAGAGTCTGGAAAAACAACCAACTGAAAAACCTCACAAAGATAAGCGTATACAGAGCCGTTGTCATACCCACACTCCTGTTCGGCTCCGAATCATGGGTCCTCTACCGGCACCACCTACGGCTCCTAGAACGCTTCCACCAGCGTTGTCTCCGCTCCATCCTCAACATCCATTGGAGCGCTTACACCCCTAACGTCGAAGTACTCGAGATGGCAGAGGTCGACAGCATCGAGTCCACGCTGCTGAAGATCCAGCTGCGCTGGATGGGTCACGTCTCCAGAATGGAGGACCATCGCCTTCCCAAGATCGTGTTATATGGCGAGCTCTCCACTGGCCACCGTGACAGAGGTGCACCAAAGAAAAGGTACAAGGACTGCCTAAAGAAATCTCTTGGTGCCTGCCACATTGACCACCGCCAGTGGGCTGATAACGCCTCAAACCGTGCATCTTGGCGCCTCACAGTTTGGCGGGCAGCAACCTCCTTTGAAGAAGACCGCAGAGCCCACCTCACTGACAAAAGGCAAAGGAGGAAAAACCCAACACCCAACCCCAACCAACCAATTTTCTCTTGCAACCGCTGCAATCGTGTCTGCCTGTCCCGCATCGGACTTGTCAGCCACAAACGAGCCTGCAGCTGACGTGGACTTTTTACCCCCTCCATAAATCTTCGTCCGCGAAGCCAAGCCAAAGAAAGAAGAATATATATGTATGTGTGTGTGTGTGTGTGTGTGTGTGTGTGAGTGAGAGAGGATTCAGTTCTACAGTTCAGCAGCAGCAGCTGGAACTGGTACAGGACAAGCTGGCAAACTTGTGGAAAAACCCCATTTTGAAGACTGGTTTTGAGTTCTTAGTTAAGCCTGGTCAAAGCCCTTGTGGTCCATACAAGAGGAGATGGCTGGCTGCATAATGTCTCCCTTGAAATAAGGGGAACAAAAAGGAACTCTGTGGTGATCTGAAAGAAAGATGTTATCTCCTGGAAAACCCTGATGGGGGAAGTCTCTTCGGCAAGACACTGAAGTTTCTGATCAGAAAGAATAAGTTGTGGGTGTCTAACAAATCTCTCTCTGAAAACTGCAAGAACCTTCCTGAGCGGTAACCATTTACCTTTCAAACACTAAAGCCTGGTGAAATTCATAAATGTTACATTCTGTGCACAGTATAAGAATTGCCTGATACCAGTGAACTTGGAGGAGTGAGGTGAGATTGGACTGTGAATCAAAAAACTTTTCTTAACTCACTCACTCACTCACACAATTAGATGGGGGTTAAGTTAATAGTAATAAGTTAAAGTTTCATCCTGTTTTTATGTTTAAAGAAAATTAGAAGTAATTTTTGTTTAAGCAACAATTTGTCTTGGTGAATTTCTATTGCTGCTGGGTGGTTTTGGGGTTCTCTGGGCTTGTAACAATCTCCTGTCATGATTCTACTGGTAGATGGCTACAGATTATA